>NC_092227.1:79539011-79639011 GCF_036320965.1 Panulirus ornatus | reverse complement strand
ATTCAAATTCGAAAGCCCCTGTCTATGAATTCAAGAATTTTCTGTCTCTGTTATTTTTTTTCTACCATATCTGTCTGAGCCAAGGTAGATGCAATAAAGAGAAAAAAGAATGAACTAGATCCTGTTGGCTGCCGCCTATCCGTGGAACTGCAGTGGAATTCATAAATTCGAGACTTGGTATAGAATTGGACACGGAACATGATTCGGTCAATGACGCTAATTGTTTCCCACTTACGAAAGTTATTACGTTCGAGTTGAATCCTTTTTAGCTACTGTACCGCTACAAGTCTGCTCTCTCAATACGATGAATTTGTCTTGATCTCATTCGTTCGAAAGACAAAAAAAAAATATGTCATAGGATATATAGACGCTAAGGGTCTTGAACAAGGTAAACAAGGTGCGAGGTTGAAGGTCAATGAACGCCAAGAGATATATGGTCTGCAGTTGGTGGGGGCGTGTTGTAGATTGGAGAGATACGGAGTTATCAGCGTTATCTCCTGTTTCTTAGCCAATCCTTAAGTAGGTGGATGAACAGCTGAGCTGACTGCACACCGACTGCCGTAACCAGGATTCGAACCCTATGCCCTCGACCCTGGGCAGCCCACTGAATGCGCCAAAGTCAGGGATGATAACCGCCACACCACGGAAGTCATATATGTATACATACCCGCAGGTTATATCTATCTGGTAATACATTAGTCAGGCATCAGGTGTGGCTCGCACGGCTGGGGGATGAATGATGTAGTCAACGATGAACAAAGTGAGACAGATGAATTTATCCATCATGCAGCCAAGCGATATATATATATATTTCCCCGCCTCTCTTCTCATGCATCCTTCATGAACGACGCATCGTTTGCTCCAGGGATGTGTTGTTCGCGATGTAACGAGCCACGGAAGCAAGTCGTGTGGGCTTGCTGGGATGTCTTGGCGCGTAGCAATTTGGAATTCTCTGGACTTCAGATAAAAACCTCTTGAATGGGCCTTTTACCAGACGACGATTGGGTAGCATAGACTTTAATCTATCGCAGACCAGATGATGTGACATAAATGTCTATGAATGGACAAATATATATATATATATATATATATATATATATATATATATATATATATATATATATATATATATATATAATCTTACGGTCTCTCCCGTAATGGTGTCAGATGGGCTCACCTACTGTCTATGTTGACGAAGTAGTGGTTCAGCAGAGTGTGTGTTGTTTCTGGTGATGCCATTCCCCGCTGCTCAAAACACACACACACACACACACACACACACACACACACACACACAGCGACAGCGCTGAGCTTTGAGCGTACATACGCGCTGGTCAATACATGGTCTGGATGTCTCGCGTGACCCCCTACTATTACGCTGACGTCATTGAAGATACATCGTTCTGGTGGGTTTGTTTACCTCAATCAAGTTTGGTGGCTATGATTATTAGCAGGAACAGTTCATGAAGGTAACTGGAGAATCACTAGCGAAATGGTGCAACGTTTGGTAACGTATGAGCAAACGTATCATTGACATCACATTTGCTTACGTATTTCTCCTTCTCGAGGTCATTGTTGTCCTCCAGGGCTTGTGAAGGCTATCCTGTAGAGGAAGCTGAGGTGAAATGTCGCTTGGTGTGGGATTTGACCCGTCATCTGAGGTGGGCTCATGTCGCTATTCATTGTTTTCCCTCGACGGATAATTCGCTGAAGTTTTTCTGATTTCTATCAGGCTTTAATCAAAACTCCTTTTCTTTGTCTCTAATGACAGTATTGATCTACTCTCATCATCACGATGGATGAGTCTCACGATTCCGGTTACTGGAAAAGGACGATGATAAACTGTATCCGATTTATCGCCTTGATATTATTTCCAGATAAGGAAAGCAAGGGAAAGGTAGGTGGTCAGGATGGGTCGAGCTCGTCTTATCTAATGTGCAGCAGACGGTGGCGTCATGTTGTCTGGACGGATGTCTCGTTCATCAAGCCTTTTGCTGTGTCTCAATATCCATTTGAGACAAATTTGGATATATGACAGAGGCCTTTTGTTCGATTATCTTCTAACCTTAGCTGTCTGGAACAAGCTATGTGGAACTTAAGTTTCCGTAAATGCAAAGCTTTTATATCAGGCATTATACATACTGGTGCCACAGGAAAGAATTAGAGATTGATGAACTTATGACCACAGAAGAGAATCCAGGTGACGATATGGTAAACAGAAGAGAATTCAGGTGTCCATATGGTAATAGATAGACCTGTTTGCTGTCAGGTTGGGGATGATAAATATCTCACTGTGGTCAATAGCTCTCACTTTGTGTACAAGTCTAAGGTTTGTGGTAATTGATAAAGTGTTGGATCTCGTCTTATAACCTCCATATTGAGGTATCTCATACCAGTGAGCGTCGACTGGCAATAGATAGCAAAAAACCATTCCCCTTTGGACACGTTTGTATATAATAACTTGAGGTCAGGTCATGTAAGGTGTCCTAAGTCCTATGTACGATATATGCTCGCTTGTCTCAATAATAACCTTTTCTATCAGTCGTCAGCAACACGAGAAGGCCTTAGAATGGGTCGTCACCGATTGAAACAAGGAAAAAGAAAATTTCTCTCGAAGTTGTAGTCGAAGCTGTTGACATGTCCGCAACAGTGACTCGTTTTATATTTACTTCTATCTGTCTATCTATCAATCAATCCATCTTTCTATTTTCATACATAGATTAATAAAGTTAATAGTTAATAGTGTTACTTAGTCATCAGGACTAAGATAAGCAGTTTGCGCTGAAAAGAGAAAGAAGAGAGAAAGTTCTAATCCATCTTCACAATACATTTTATTTTTATCCCAGGACGATCAGTCATCCAGAATGAAGAGTTCGTTCTCATCTCCCATAGACGTGTTGTCCACGCCAGAATTCCAGCCAGGAATGAGTGCCACTTGTATCTGTGATGTGGTCTGTTGGTGCCCCGTGGTGCGTAAAACGCGGGAATATTTTTGCCTGCGGGTTGCAAAGCTTTCCAAAAGGACAGTTTGACAGACAATAGATTAAAATTGATATTTGTGGTTTCTTATAACTTTTAAGTTTATGGGCATATCCCTGATCAATCAACACATACAGTCTATGCCAGATTATGTCCTTTTGTTTAATAATCTTTACTGTTAGTTACGTCTCCCTCACGAAAAAGAAAGAATATATATATATATATATATATATATATATATATATATATATATATATATATATATATATATATATATATATATATATTTTTTTTTTTTTTTTTTTTTTTTTATACTTTGTCGCTGTCTCCCGCGTTTGCGAGGTAGCGCGAGGAAACAGACGAAAGAAATGGCCCAACCCCCATACACACGTACATACACACGTCCACACACGCAAATATACATACCTACACAGCTTTCCATGGTTTACCCCAGACGCTTCACATGCCTTGATTCAATCCACTGACAGCACGTCAACCCCTGTATACCACATCGCTCCAATTCACTCTATTCCTTGCCCTCCTTTCACCCTCCTGCATGTTCAGGCCCCGATCACACAAAATCTTTTTCACTCCATCTTTCCACCTCCAATTTGGTCTCCCTCTTCTCCTCGTTCCCTCCACCTCCGACACATATATCCTCTTGGTCAATCTTTCCTCACTCATTCTCTCCATGTGCCCAAACCATTTCAAAACACCCTCTTCTGCTCTCTCAACCACGCTCTTTTTATTTCCACACATCTCTCTTACCCTTACGTTACTTACTCGATCAAACCACCTCACACCACACATTGTCCTCAAACATCTCATTTCCAGCACATCCATCCTCCTGCGCACAACTCTATCCATAGCCCACGCCTCGCAACCATACAACATTGTTGGAACCACTATTCCTTCAAACATACCCATTTTTGCTTTCCGAGATAATGTTCTCGACTTCCACACATTTTTCAAGGCTCCCAAAATTTTCGCCCCCTCCCCCACCCTATGATCCACTTCCGCTTCCATGGTTCCATCCGCTGACAGATCCACTCCCAGATATCTAAAACACTTCACTTCCTCCAGTTTTTCTCCATTCAAACTCACCTCCCAATTGACTTGACCCTCAACCCTACTGTACCTAATAACCTTGCTCTTATTCACATTTACTCTTAACTTTCTTCTTCCACACACTTTACCAAACTCAGTCACCAGCTTCTGCAGTTTCTCACATGAATCAGCCACCAGCGCTGTATCATCAGCGAACAACAACTGACTCACTTCCCAAGCTCTCTCATCCCCAACAGACTTCATACTTGCCCCTCTTTCCAAAACTCTTGCATTTACCTCCCTAACAACCCCATCCATAAACAAATTAAACAACCATGGAGACATCACACACCCCTGCCGCAAACCTACATTCACTGAGAACCAATCACTTTCCTCTCTTCCTACACGTACACATGCCTTACATCCTCGATAAAAACTTTTCACTGCTTCTAACAACTTGCCTCCCACACCATATATTCTTAATACCTTCCACAGAGCATCTCTATCAACTCTATCATATGCCTTCTCCAGATCCATAAATGCTACATACAAATCCATTTGCTTTTCTAAGTATTTCTCACATACATTCTTCAAAGCAAACACCTGATCCACACATCCTCTACCACTTCTGAAACCGCACTGCTCTTCCCCAATCTGATGCTCTGTACATGCCTTCACCCTCTCAATCAATACCCTCCCATATAGTTTACCAGGAATACTCAACAAACTTATACCTCTGTAATTTGAGCACTCACTCTTATCCCCTTTGCCTTTGTACAATGGCACTATGCACGCATTCCGCCAATCCTCAGGCACCTCACCATGAGTCATACATACATTAAATAACCTTACCAACCAGTCAACAATACAGTCACCCCCTTTTTTAATAAATTCCACTGCAATACCATCCAAACCTGCTGCCTTGCCGGCTTTCATCTTCCGCAAAGCTTTTACTACCTCTTCTATGTTTACCAAATCATTTTCCCTAACCCTCTCACTTTGCACACCACCTCGACCAAAACACCCTATATCTGCCACTCTGTCATCAGACACATTCAACAAACCTTCAAAATACTCATTCCATCTCCACGAGGAAAATGAAACATGATAAGTTCCCAAGTGCACTTTCGTGTAATGATCACATCATCAGGGGGAGATACGAGAATGAGATAGAAGACGTAGAACAATCAGTTGATATACGAGGAAGAGACGTAGTAGCTAAGACACACACACACACACACACACACACACACTTAACGACCTGCGTTCCCGACCGGTGGACGTAGCCATCTTCCTAAGCGCTGCAGGAGATTCATAAGGAAATAAGAGCAAGAGGTAACTATAGACGAAATTACATCCTCACGTCATTCCCACTTGGGATGGTCATGCAAGCTGTTGCTGCTGCCCTCGTGACGACCTCCAACACAAACCAGGCCTCACGTAACCATGCATAATGATGAGGTGTGTATGTGTGTGTGTGTGTAGGTGTATAAGTGTGGCAGGTCACAGCGATGCTCTCCCTGGCAACGCCTATCACGCAGCCGCCCTCGCTCAGCTACGTTACACCAGGTGCTGGTCAATACATCGCCGAGATGCGGAGTCTCGCTTGACCTTACCGATACACTGACGTCACGAGAGATACGCCAAGATACACCGTTTCTGAGGGATCTTGCTTACCTCTGCGAACTACCAGTTATCATGAACTGATAGAAATAGGTTAAGGAAAGAGGAGGATCAACACCCAGCGAGCGCTACGTTTTCTAATTCATTTCTTCGTTCGTTGGGAAGATGTGTTGCAAGTCCTGGTGGTCGACACCTGTCGGACGAGTTGAGATCGACTCACCTTAAGTTGAGTCAGTGATGTGACGTGAGTCATTGTAGGTCGATTTTTGGTTTGACTCGAACGAAATACGGTGAAATCCCTTTTTAACTTTTAGACTAAGAAGGACTTCATCTCTTTGCATCGATGATGATTTTCTCCTAGAGTTATAATCAATAAGTCTTGCTTTCGCTCATGAATGCTACGAGGCTCTGGGTCTTCAACACAACTCCAGCAGTAAGTGATCTGCAACAGGTGGGAGGTGAAGGTGAGGGGCGTGCTGTAGCATGCTTATAACTGTAGTTTGAAATGTGTCTTCCTTTCGATATTTAACGACAGTGTGTGATGTTCTTGATGGCGATGTTATCTTCTTGACGTGTTCTAGTCTCTGGTCATGCTGTATTTCTTTATAACCTTGGCTGTTGCTTACTTCAGAGAGAAATCAGATGCACAAGTGCAAGCGCAGAACACACACACACACACACAACACACACACACACACACACACACACACATTCATTCTAGCCCATACCATATGTGTGTATGTGTGTGTGTGTGTGTGTGTGTGTGTGTGTGTGTGTGTGTGTGTGTGTGTGTGTGTGCTTATACATGCAAATGACTAACGACACAGTGCCTATATATACAAGATTAAGAAGCGGGATAACACACACAGTGTAAAACCTCTCCTCGTAACTCACATATAGTAATTCCACAAACACCCTCACACACACACTTGATTATAGGAACTCCCATTCCGGCTTGTTAATCACACCCAGCAGCAACGACTTGGAACTGTCCATCAAGTTTCCATCGAGTTTTCTATAGAAGAAAGAAAATAGAAAAAAAGGAAAATAGAAAAAAGGTCTTTTACCTACCGGGCGGACGAACGTATCCTGAAGGGGATGATAGACGAGAAATTTACCTACGACATCCCTGAATATCGTTCTCAGTATTATCGTTCACAAGAACAGGAAAATCAATCAAAATATCATGAAAAAACTAACCTCACACTGAGCACCAACACACGACAGTGTACCCGTGTGTTTTTACGAGTATTCCTTCCCAAGTGAAAGTTATAAACTTCAAAACGACGTAAACTACATCAGTATGACTACTACTACTACTACTCAATCACTCATCCTAAGCTAAACAGCCCATCTTCAAAAGCGAGTCCCAAAACTACATATGCAACAGGACCATTATGGAAATCTCACTCGTCAACATCTTACCGAAGACGTGACACTACTGAAACATTGGCCACGACCCTACAAGATCACAGATAACGGAAGCCATTGACAAAAGAGAATGTGATCCCCCTTCATAAAGCATCAGAGCACAGGACAAGCTGAATGCCCACTCCCCCCAAAAAAAATTAGTCTTAACCACATCCCAAATGACCTCACTCTCAACCTCCACGCGACTCCCACAAGTGAAGAAATCTGTGGTAATCACCCCCTTCCACCTCCACCTGACCCACTGAGTTTGACCCCTAACGACCACACTGCCACGCACGACCTGCGAGAGACGTGGCCTCAGATTATGATATAACTTACGTTGCCAGTCTCATCTGTGTGGCATGTCGAGGTGTAGACACTTGTTGTTTTCGTTCTCTATACTTTGTGTTGTACCATTTTTCATCCATGTGGATGAAGGTGGGTGGTAGTGTTTGTGCGCTCGAAACGCCTCGTGCATTTCAAGAACAAGAAAAAATTTATAGGATATCTAATTCACTCTTTATGTATTTGTTGAAGCGATACGTGTAGTGAGAAAATTTGAAAAAAAAAAAAACTTTTGTCATATACAGTACTTTTTTCCGATCTATGAATGCCACATGAAATTTTTTTTCTGCTTTATTAAGTATTCCTGACACACATTCTTTATTGATATAAAAAAAGATCCTGATCCACATATCCTTTGTAACCCCTGATATCACATTCTTCTTCCTAAATCTGATGCTCTGTACACACCACTCTCTTAATCATGTATTCTTAAGTAAATCTACCAAGTGCACTCAACAAACTTATACCTCTGTAGTTAGAACACTCACTTTTGTCCCCCCTTGCCTTTATACAATGACACTATATGTGTATGCATTCTGCCTATCCTCAGGCACCTCACCATGATCCAGACAGATACTGAAAATCCTATCTAATCAATCAAAAAATCAGTCACTTTCTTTCTTAAGGAATTCAGCGGCAAAACCATCCACTCCCAGCCACCTCGTCACATTTCATCTCACGTTAGGCTTTCACCACCTCTCCTCTCTCTTTACCATACCACTGTCCATGGCTAGTTCACTTCGCACACCACTCCGAACCAAATACCCTTTTATCTTCCACCGTAACATCAAACACCTCGAACAGTCCTCGAAATTATGAACTCTGTCTTCTCACTTCATCAGTATCTAATACCACTTGCCCCTTTCTCTGATGATCCCATTTGTTCTCTCATTTTTCTCACACCATTAACACCCTTCCAAAGAGTCTGATTCTCCCTGAAATTTACCGATAACCACTCATCCCAACTCTCATTTACCCTGTTTTTCAGCTCTTACACCCTCCTCTGTACCACCCGCTGGTTTCTGTTGTATATCACCCAATCATTTTCACTCCTTTCCCGTAAATAACACCTATACATCTCTCCTTTTTCACCAGGGACTTAAGTTCGTCATTACACCACTCAGTACCCTTTCTTATCTGCCCATGTCTCACCTCCCACATGCCACACACTTCTCTCGCAGATGGCAGAAGTGCTTCCCTAAATACCTCCCATTCCTCACCCACTCCCATTGCTTCGTTTACTCTCACCTAACTTACCTCCTGGTATTTCTTCACACAAATCTCTTTTCCTAAAACTCACTCACGTTCACTACCCTCTTCTGACTCATATTCTTCAGGCTCTTTAATGGATAAAAGTCCACATCAAGGTCGGGCCTTAATTAAAGTATAAAGAGGGTTAATGAGAGAGAGAAAAAGCAGAGAAGAGGGAAAAATAATTCTAAGAATTTTTGAAGGAGGTGGAAAACCTGCGAGATATTAAGGAAACAAAGGTCTTGTTTTGCATCGACTTTGTATCCTAAATGTTCGAGTATTCTATTATGCAACAGTGACGTGTTCATGAGAGCTATTGTACCTGCGATAGATTATAAGCATAGGTCGTAACAGTATGATAAGTGTGTTGGATTATGTCATGATACTTTTGTCTGGTTACCATGAAAGTTTTACAGTACGTAAAGCCATATAATGTGGGTGGAAACTTCTGCTTACCAGAGAATATCTGTGGGATTAAAAAAAGAAAAACCGCGTGACACCCACAGGGGTGTGACTTGAAGACCTGGTGCTCTCCAGATGACAGTGATGTGTGTGTGTGTGTGTGTGTGTGTGTGTGTGTGTGTGTGTGTGTGTGTGTAGGAAGGCACGGTGTTCTCCCAAAAGACGGCACGGTATGAGGAGGAGGAGAAGTCTCCCAGCGCCAGCAAGTGACGTGTATGGACTGTGAAAAGTCTCTAAGGGACAAGTGTTGAGGGAGTACTACATTGTGTCTTAAGTCCACATGGCGCCATAGCTCAAGCCTTGGTGTGACATTGTACCGTCCCAGAGAGAAAAGTCAGAGCTAGTACGACAGAAAAGACTCGAGACAAGTCTAAACTACCAATTAGCCCCACGTTGTTGTCAACTTGTTAATCCTATGAATTTTTGGTCAGTCTATCTAAGCTTTATACTTTGAATATTTAGGCTAAAGATATGAGTTTCTAATCAGTATGATATAATTTCTTGTGGAATTCTTTGTCTAGGTTAATGGCTTGTTATTAACTTCTCGCTGAGTTTAGGATTCATCTACAATATCCTTCACACTGAGTTAAAAAAAAAAAAAGAGCACTGGGTGAGGCATATCCTTTGCGTATGATCAGCACATGACCTATGGAAAGCTGCGTCAGCCCATCCACTCTGACGTGCCCTGGTAGGTTACGAGCATGATCAGTTGGGTACGATGGCTGGCTTATTCCTTGATCTCTTTACTGAAGGGAATTAGGCCCTATTCAAAAGTGGTTGAAAAGGATCTAAAACAGCCCGTCTGATGAACAAAACATTACTGTGAAAATGATTAGATCTGATTAAAGTTATTCTTCTCTAGTAACACTTAGTAGATCTGAAAACAAAGTTATAGTAATCATATATCAGTTACATTTATTTCAGTGATATAAAATTTAATAATTTCCAGATATAACATGTGGTATCTGCCCATACATTGTTTTTAAAATTTTTCCCAACTTCTCCGTTGCAATAATATATATATATATATATATATATATATATATATATATATATATATATATATATATATATTTTTTTTTTTTTTGTCGCTGTCTCCCGCGTTTGCGAGGTAGCGCAAGGAAACAGACGAAAGAAATGGCCCAACCCCCCCCATACACATGTATATACATACGTCCACACACGCAAATATACATACCTACACAGCTTTCCATGGTTTACCCCAGACGCTTCACATGCCTTGATTCAATCCACTGACAGCACGTCAACCCCGGTATACCACATCTCTCCAATTCACTCTATTCCTTGCCCTCCTTTCACCCTCCTGCATGTTCAGGCCCCGATCACACAAAATCTTTTTCACTCCATCTTTCCACCTCCAATTTGGTCTCCCTCTTCTCCTTGCTCCCTCCACCTCCGACACATATATCCTCTTGGTCAATCTTTCCTCACTCATCCTCTCCATGTGCCCAAACCACTTCAAAACACCCTCTTCTGCTCTCTTAACCACGCTCTTTTTATTTCCACACATCTCTCTTACCCTTACGTTACTCACTCGATCAAACCACCTCACACCACACATTGTCCTCAAACATCTCATTTCCAGCACATCCATCCTCCTGCGCACAACTCTATCCATAGCCCACGCCTCGCAACCATACAACATTGTTGGAACCACTATTCCTTCAAACATACCCACTTTTGCTTTCCGAGATAATGTTCTCGACTTCCACACATTCTTCAAGGCCCCCAGAATTTTCGCCCCCTCCCCCACCCTATGATCCACTTCCGCTTCCATGGTTCCATCCGCTGCCAGATCCACTCCCAGATATCTAAAACACTTCACTTCCTCCAGTTTTTCTCCATTCAAACTCACCTCCCAATTGACTTGACCCTCAACCCTACTGTACCTAATAACCTTGCTCTTATTCACATTTACTCTTAACTTTCTTCTTCCACACACTTTACCAAACTCAGTCACCAGCTTCTGCAGTTTCTCACATGAATCAGCCACCAGCGCTGTATCATCAGCGAACAACAACTGACTCACTTCCCAAGCTCTCTCATCCCCAACAGACTTCATACTTGCCCCTCTTTCCAAAACTCTTGCATTTACCTCCCTAACAACCCCATCCATAAACAAATTATATATATATATATATCTTATCCCTGGGGATAGGGGAGAAAGAATACTTCCCACGTATTCCCTGCGTGTCGAAAAAGCCGAGTAAAAGGGGAGGGAGCGGGGGACAGAAAATCCTCCCCCTCTCGTTTTTTTAATTTTTCAAAACAAGGAGCAGAGAAAGGGACCAAGTGAGGATATTCCCTCAAAGGCTCAGTCCTCTGTTCTTAACGCTACCTCGCTAACGTGGGAAATGGCGAATAGTATGAAAAAGTAATATGTATGTATATATATATATATATATATATATATATATATATATATATATATATATATATATATATATATATATATATTTATATATATATATATATATATATATATATATATATATATATATTTATATATATATATATATGTATATATATATATATATATATATATATATATATATATATATATATATATATATATATATATATATATATATATATATTGTTGTTCGCTGATGATACAGCGCTGGTGGCTGATTCATGTGAGAAACTGCAGAAGCTGGTGACTGAGTTTGGTAAAGTGTGTGGAAGAAGAAAGTTAAGAGTAAATGTGAATAAGAGCAAGGTTATTAGGTACAGTAGGGTTGAGGGTCAAGTCAATTGGGAGGTGAGTTTGAATGGAGAAAAACTGGAGGAAGTGAAGTGTTTTAGATATCTGGGAGTGGATCTGGCAGCGGATGGAACCATGGAAGCGGAAGTGGATCATAGGGTGGGGGAGGGGGCGAAAATTCTGGGGGCCTTGAAGAATGTGTGGAAGTCGAGAACATTATCTCGGAAAGCAAAAATGGGTATGTTTGAAGGAATAGTGGTTCCAACAATGTTGTATGGTTGCGAGGCGTGGGCTATGGATAGAGTTGTGCGCAGGAGGATGGATGTGCTGGAAATGAGATGTTTGAGGACAATGTGTGGTGTGAGGTGGTTTGATCGAGTGAGTAACGTAAGGGTAAGAGAGATGTGTGGAAATAAAAAGAGCGTGGTTGAGAGAGCAGAAGAGGGTGTTTTGAAGTGGTTTGGGCACATGGAGAGAATGAGTGAGGAAAGATTGACCAAGAGGATATATGTGTCGGAGGTGGAGGGAACGAGGAGAAGAGGGAGACCAAATTGGAGGTGGAAAGATGGAGTGAAAAAGATTTTGTGTGATCGGGGCCTGAACATGCAGGAGGGTGAAAGGAGGGCAAGGAATAGAGTGAATTGGAGCGATGTGGTATACCGGGGTTGACGTGCTGTCAGTGGATTGAATCAAGGCATGTGAAGCGTCTGGGGTAAACCATGGAAAGCTGTGCAGGTATGTATATTTGCGTGTGTGGACGTATGTATATACATGTGTATGGGGGGGGGGTTGGGCCATTTCTTTTCGTCTGTTTCCTTGCGCTGCCTCGCAAACGCGGGAGACAGCGACAAAGTATAATAAAAAAAAAAAAATAATATATATATATGTATATATATATATATATATATATATATATATATATATATATATATATATATATATATATATATATATATATTCTTTCTTTCTTTCTGTCAAACTATTCGCCATTTCCCGTATTAGCAAGGTAGCGTTAAGAACGGAGGACCGGGCCTCCGAGGGAATATCCTCACCCGGTCCCTTCTCCGTTCCATCCTTTGGAAAAATATGTATGTATTTTCTGGATATTCTTCACAAGGTATTACATATGCATCTCTTTTTTTTTTTCGATGTATTTCTCCTGTCCCGTTAATTTGAAATGTCTTTTTTTTTCTAATTATTGAAGATATTCAATACATTCAATACAAATATATATATAAAATGATTTCCTGAGTGTTGAATATTGATGATTTTGGAGAGTACAGAGCTTCAAAACTGTCACTTGTTCTCTTCTTTTTTTTTTTTTTAATGTTCTCATCAGTGTAGGAAGGGAGAGCTATCCCATTTCCCCGAAAGAAGAACAATTGGAACGCGACTGATATTTTTGATCAACTTGAACCTCTTGTTATGAAACTGATATAAATGGATGAGTTGATATTTCTTTCTCCTCTTTATACAGATTTATTTCTAATGATCTCCCCTCTTGATCCTGGCTGTTACAAACAGGTACCATATCATCGTTTCCATGCAGCCACATCAATTTTTTTTTTTCCATTTCAAAAAATGGGAAGGAAAAAAAAGAACGAATATTATCTCTATAATGAAAATGTTTGAAGATGTCAAAGGACGTAAGTGACATGCCAGCAGATGGAACGTCTGATTATTTTGTTAAGGTGAGTGTGAAAGTTTGTGATGGGTTCAGGAAAAGAGGAAATAACATACACGTGAAAATGTTGAGAAAGTGAGCGGGCTTGGAAAAGTGGCCTGAGTACAAAGAAACCGAGAGAAATTGGGTAGAAAATGGCAAGGGGTGCGAGTAAATGAAACAAGGGGAGTGGTGGAGGAGTGTGGAAAGCATTTATGGAAGCATCGCATAAATGTGCAAGATAGAACATGTGGACGTGTGAGAAATGGTAGTGAGTGATGGAATGACGAAGACATATCGCAAGCGAGAAGAGAAATAGAAGGAAAAAGAGAAGGACATGGGAGTAGACGGGAAGAACCGATAATTGTACGAATGATTTAAAGAAATGCAAGAGAAAACAGGAGGAGATGAGACGAAAGGTACAAAAATTGGAAAATATATGACAGAATATAAAAAGCATTATGAAAGATAGGGTGATAGTCAATGAGTTGCGGAGGGACGTGAAAAGCGTAAGGAGAACAAAGGAACAAGTGGGGACAATCGTAAAGAAAGTGGATGAGTAAGTGGTGACAGGTAATGAAGATTTCAAGAAGAGATGGAGTGAGTATTTTGTACTATTATGTAGGACTGTTGAATGTGTGGTGTGGTTGGGACGAGTTGCATACGAAGTGAGAGTTATGACAATTAGTATGGTGAAAAGAGAGGAGGGAGTGAGAGCCTAAGGGACGGGGCAAAAATTGAATGAGTCTGTAATTGAGTTTCTCAAGAGACAGGTAACAGTGTTGTTAATTTGTTAGTCAGGCTGTTTGACGTTTGTAAGATGCCTAAGGAATCGAAGAATGAATGTGCAGTGTTCTTGGACATAAACAAAATAAAATTAAAAAAAGTAATTTCTAAGTACACAAGTATAAGTCTAGTGTGTGAATCTAATAAGGTGTATGAGAGAGTGATGATTAAGAAGGTATTGGCATGCACTGGACATCAGACTAGGAGGGGTAGTGTGGCTGCAAGAGAGGTAGAGGATGTGTTCCAGATGTTTGATTTACGAAGTTTGTTTGAAGAATACTATGAGAAATAGAGTGAATTATACAGTTTATTTATGGATCTCAAAAAGCGTATGATATGTATTAACAGATGTCTCGTGGAAGGTGCTTCTGATAGATGGGGATTTGGTAAGTAAATTTAAGCATTGAGGAATTTTCACAAGGAAAGTAAAGCGTCTGTTTGAGTAGCAAGGGAGGAGGGTGAGTGGTTCCTGGTTAAGGTAGGTCTGTGTCAAGGATGCGTAATCTTACTGTGGCTTTTTAATCTGTTTATGGACGGAGTGCTATGTCAGATAAATACTAGAGTCTTAAAGCGAGAGGCGGACCAACAATATACTATGAGTAGTGGGACATGGGATACGGATCAAATGCTGTTTCCAGATGAACCATCTGTAGTGGCAGACTCTAAAGATAAGTTCCAGAAGCTGGAGTCCAAGTTTGGAAGGATGTGGGGAAGAATTTATGTGAGAGTAGATGTTTAAAAAATGTAAGGTTATGAGGTGCTGCGGGAAAATTTGGGAGAAGTAGAGTGCTTTAGGTATATGGAAATGGACGTGGCTGTGGATGGAACAATGGGATTTAAACTGATTTAGAGGGTGGAGGAGGAGACTAACCTTTCGCCTTCACAGAGGCATCATCAGGAATCTACAAAGAGAGAGAGAGAGAGAGAGAGAGAGAGAGAGAGAGAGAGAGAGAGAGAGAGAGAGAGAGAGAGAGAGAGAGAGAGAGAGAGAGAGAAACTGCGACACAAGACTTGGATATGATATGATACGATGTAAATTGTAAAACGCGTTTATCATATCCTATCCAAGCTTTGTAATGCAGTAATTTTTCTCTTTTTGTATATTCCTGATGATGTCTATGCGAAGGCGAAAGATTGATTGAAATGAATGAATAACTTTGGACAACTAGACTTTGAGCACCCACCTAATGGTAGAATAATAATACTGAGAAAATTAGAAAACATAAGAAAGATGATTAACAACTCTACATATGCTGTCGTATTCAATTTTATGTTTACACACACACACACACACACACACACACACACACACACACACACACACACATATATATATATATATATATCTTCGAATCACAAATGATTGGATGTACAAGATAAACAAACAGGAGGTCAAGAGAAAGGTGCAGGGGCAGTACAAGACGGCGAACGAGAGTTTGGGTGAGAGTATCGGCAAACTTCAGGGAGGATAAGAAAAGACTTTGGAAGGAAGTTAAACGTGTGTGGAAAACAAGAGAAGAAATGGGAGTATCAGTGAAGGGGACAAATGGGAAAGAGATAATAGGCAAAAGAAGAATGAAAGAGGAGATGGAGAGAGCATTTAAGAGAACTGCTGAATGTATATGATAGGGTTGAAAATGTTGGGTATTTGGGAAGTGGAGGTATGGAAAGTGAGAGTCATGGTAAGGTCTTTGATGAAAAGAGAGGATGTGGTGAAAGCCTTTCGAAAGAAGAAGTGTGGCAAACTGGCCAAAGTAGATGGGATTGCGGTTGAATTTCTGAAGATAAGGGAGTGAGAATGTTGATGATTATAAGATCGGTTTTTCAGTGTATGTACAACTCAAGGTAATGTACCACAGGATTAGCAGCATGCCTATGCAGAGTAGTGTATAAAAAAGGGAAACAAAAGGGAATTTTCAAATTACAGTGGCATATGTTTATCGGGTATGCCTTGTAAGTTGTACATGTGTGTGTGTGTGTGTGTGTGTGTGTGTGTGTGTGGGTAGGTGGGTGTGGGTGTGTGTTTGTACGTAGGTATGCGTATGGATAAGTGCATCTCCCATTTCGTGGGTGACAACGCAGTAAAGCCTCACAAAACATTCATGCAAATTCTCAACCTATACAAAGCGTAACGAGGGCTTTAATATCTATCTAATTTACACACTAATTTGAATCACTTCATTTACATTCTGTTCTGTCCCTCAAACACACACACACACACACACACACACACACACACACACACACACACACACACACACAACACACACACACACACACACACACACACACACACACAAAATAAAAACAACTTTGTATTGCCATCATCGAACCAACTACATCCCACTAACAATACGCTTTTCTAAACACCATCCAATCCTTGAGATCATAGTAGTTGACTAAGTGTCTACCGGAGCTACATCTTTGTCCATCTTTTCTAGGTAGAAAATATGTATGATTCTACATCCGTATACCCCATTAATGAGGGAGGATTCTCAGTCACTCCACTCATAACTCTACTCGCTATTAGTTCTCATAACGCCTCCTATCTTCCCTTCTTTCCAATGGTCTCTCATCTCCTAATCGCCAATCTCTTCGGAACTAATCTCATCGAAACTTTTGGTTCCTGTTCATTCATCCTAATCTTACACTGGGAACTAAAAGTCTTCTTCAAACATGAGATGTTGCACTTGCATGTATTCATTTTCAAGATATGTGTATACACAAGTTTTTCAAAGGTGTTAATGATTCTGGACAGTTTCTCGTCTGATCCAGCTACCACAAGATAAGAAAAGCGCAAGGAAAAAGAAAACAGACACAACTCAAATTAAAAACTTTTATCAAAGCTGAGAACAGTTCATAAGCAATGATTATAAGCATCCCAAATTTGCCTATCGTCTGTGTGAAGAACCTTCTGTTGCTCCACAACATAATACATCTCTTTCCCATATCTGACTTAATGGCCCATCTCCTTCCCCTCTACTTCAAGAAGGATGGAACAGCCAACGATAGTGGCATTCTCTTCCTCACGCACTCCTGCACTAACTTTTAAATCCCTTATAGCCTGGTTTACCCTTCTAAAGGTGCTACTTTATTTTCCGTGAGGAAATCTTTGTCAGAAAAAATTTCCGTACAGCGAAAAGAACCTCGCACAAAAAAATACCTTTTTTTACCGTGAGCCTAAAAGTCTCTCGTTGATCAAAAACCATACCATCTTTTTCTCTGTAATCCTTTCCACGGGCTGTTCAAGTGTAAACATCTGCCCTATACATCCCATGCCTCTTCTAAACCCTCTTTGTAGCTCACCAACAAAGGGGTTTCCGTAATCCTTAAGAAAAAAAAAAAGTAATCCGGTAGATCATATTACCTTCTACCGGTTACTGATGAAAAGACGAAGTACTTTTTGCATTCGATGTTACCCTCTCATTAGTGAAAGAATCACTGTCTTTGTGCAATCAATACACGACTATGCTTCACTTTCGCTCATGTTTCACTGCTGGTTTTCGCTCATGTTTCACTGCTGGTTCTCTGCCCCCCTCCATCCCTCATCACTGATTTCACAGTGCCATTTAGACCTATCACATCGTAAATTTGAATATTGACACTTCTTTTTTAATGTTTCAATCTTTTTTCAAGAACTATAATCTAGTCTCTCAGCATCGTAAGTTAAGTCTTTAAACAGTGTCTTCTACCTTATCAACCACAAAGATTTTGTTCACATATTACAGTCTAATGTATCAGAAAATCCCGACTTAGGTAAAGGGGGAAAATCTGTAGCTTCATTTCATCAACACGTTTTCTACAAATCTTTTCCCAAACTTCAGGAGGAACGAGGCGCGGGAGGCGAACTCTTCGTCCAGCATGACAAGGGTCAACGAAACGTTCCTCTCACTCATCATGTCTCACTTGCTTTCTTACGCCAGAAGCCTAATTCCCAAGACCAGGCAAAAATACGGAGAAGTTGGCCAAGTTGCCTCGGACACACACACACACACACACACACACACACACACACACACACACACACACACTCACACTGGAACAAGAAAAACTCAGGTTCTTTTTTTCAGGCTGGGAAGGTAGGGGATGAGCGTCGAGGTTGCAGGATTGCCTTTATGTAACTTCTGTTGTGTGGCTGTCCGGAGAAGGCTTACTTTACCTACCTCCCTACGAGTGCTTACGGCGACGACGTTTGGCTGGAGAGAGAGAGAGAGAGAGAGAGAGAGAGAGAGAGAGAGAGAGAGAGAGAGAGAGAGAGAGAGAGAGAAGAAAAACTACAAGAAAAGGGGAAAGAAGAAGAAGAAGAAGAAGAAGAAGAAGAAGAAGAAGAAGAAGATGGTGAAGAAGAAGAATTAGAAGAAAAAGAAGAAGAAGAAGAAGAAGAAATAGAAGAAGAAGTAGAAGAAAAAAGGAAAGAAGAAGAAGAAGGATTTACTTTTGGATTAATTATGAACCTCAGTCACATCAATTGTTCTCATGACAGTCATGGTAATTCAACTCAGCTTTCCACTTACAAAAGGTTAAGTCTCAACACTGGAGGCCGTGTTGGTGTTCAGTCGAGTCCAACAGACGCGTACAAATGTGAACTCAAGTTTGCGCGAAGGATTATCGCACATTTGATAAGAGGCGTTCCCCTACAATGAAATAAAAAGGAAACATGAGGAACTCTCCTCTGGTAGCGATTATAACACAGTTACCCCAACTCACGTTAAGCAAATAGATAAGGCCAACACACGCACGTATGTATGTGAGAGTTGACAAAAAAATCTCTCTCTCTCTCTCTCTCTCTCTCTCTCTCTCTCTCTCTCTCTCTCTCTCTCTCTCTCTCTCCCTCCCTCTCTCCCTCTCTAAGTACACGCCCGCGTCGGCGTATCCGGAGACAAAACGAGACACTGGGGGTGTGTGTCTGGTGTGTTACACGGCGGGGTGGTGCAGACAACACGGTCTGGTCGGGTAGCTACCTGCTGTGTGGCAGCGGCGAGTGATAAAGCGCAAACCCAGGTGAGTTTGGTCGTGTGTCTCTACTGTGAGATATCACGCGCGCTTTGACGACGCCTGCCTCTACTCGTTTCCCTGAACAACGTTTTCCTTATTGATATCTCTATTCGCTGCTTATGAACACCCCTGGGAAGACGAGAGAAAGATACTACTCACGAATTTGTTGACGTGTCGTAGATGGCGACTTTAGAAGGGGCGAGAAACAGGGAGGTTGGATATCATCCGCTCCCGTATTATTACGTAATTTCCTCAAAGACTCAGTTCCTGATAGTACCTCTTTAAGAGAGGAAAGCAAAGCACGATGTGGTATACTGGGGTCGACGGGCTGTCAATGGGCTGAACCAGGGCATAGGAAACGTCCGTGGTGAGCCATGGAAAGGTCTGTGGCACCTGGATGTGTGGATAGGGAGCTGTGGTTTCGGTGCATTACTGCTAGAGACTGAGTGTGAGCGAATGTGGCCTCTTTTTTTCGTCTATTTCTTAGCGCTACCTCGCTGACGCAGGGTTGGCGATGCTGTTTCTTGCGGAGGAGGGTGGCTCCAGGAATGGATGAAGTAACTGTACATGATATAGCAAGGTTATAACCTATAGGACAGATGTTGTATAGTCTATAATCATAAACAGTGTTCATAGTCCTTATGCAGTTAACAAATCTATACAATCCTGGACCCGTAGGATTACCCTGTGCACTGTTGACCATCAAACTGTTCGGTAATCTCGAGATTATAGCAACCTTTGATACTGCTTTATGCAATGAACCAATTCTCAAATCATTGTTCACTGATACTGAGAATATTGCAGATGCCCAAGTACGTTCCTTATGAACTTACAGATGGTTGAAAATGTTATGTCGATGGAGACGGAGTCTTTCTGGAAGGAATGGTAAGCCATGATAGATATATGTACTTCTCTAAACTTTACTGGGCTTTTGAAGGGACCAAGATGGTTCGAAAAACCAACTACCACTCGAGAGACACGTTATTGCTGAGGGAATCGTGTATTCGGAGCGGAACACGATCCACCTGGAGGTCTCTCCGATTTTGAAGGAGCATCGCGTTGCGAGATGGAAACCCCGTCTCAAAAAGGGCCAAATTGTACCTAAGTATATTTGTGAGTCCCGAGAGGAGCACATCACGTATCCTGGAGGAGGGTGGCACTTCATGAAATATTTTTTTTTCACTCCTCAGGTCACTGTGGTTTGAAATATCTCGTCTGGTGAGTGAGTACGGACATCGCTTTCTCTAAGGGTTATATACATATATATGTATATATGTATATATATATATATATATATATATATATATATATATATATATATATATATATATATATATATATATATATATATATTCCTCCTGATGGCACTGGGAGTAGGAAAGCACTGCTGAAGGACCTTGCCCTCTTGAAAGGATATGTTGGTATGAAAGAACTTTTATGTTGTAAGAGAAAAGTCACACTTTCAAAGACAGGAGTCACTCTGAGTGGGTCTGTGATCTCTTGAAGGCTTCATCAGCTTGGTAAGCGTAAACCACTTGAATAGACGAAGCTTCCGTATCTGATATAACTTATTGACTCTTAAGAGAATCAACTTACCACCACAGAGCCACTCGCTTCTTAAGGGATGTAATGCTTCTGAAGGCACTCAGGAACCCTTATGTGGCAACATGATCCAGAGGAAGGAGGATCATCACTCTCTAATGAACTCACATCCAGTAAACAAGTTATATCTATAGAGAATGTGTTATGAGAGTTACGTGGTCAATACCTCACTCAAGAAAGGAGCATCGGATAACCCGAGAAAGGACTGGAAAGGCCTTATGATCCTGATGGAGATTTATAACGAAATTGTAATACAATGTTCCATATAGGCACCCATGATCACCGAATAATTCGTATATCAAATAGTTCGTTCAGAGCTTGGCAATCCTTTTCCTTATATAATATATGGCCGCCCTGGATTATGATAAGCCTAGGTAGATGAAAGGAATTCAGGTCATGTGTGACAGTCAGCCTGCTTGACGTGGGTGACAAGCTACTGGTCTGACGAACATAAGATGCTGCGTCGGGTCCAGCCCGAGGGTCGATAAAGCTATCTCCCACACCTCAGATACCACACGTTTGACATCGCTTAGTCCATGTTATCCGCATCACAAAAGATAAAAGATAACACTGTCCCCATGTGCTATGGCAACAGTCAATGAAATTTCTTTTGCTCTTAGATCCGTCGAACGTGAAATAGAACTTGCCAACGGTAGTTTGTATATCGTATTCAAAATAAATCTTGATATAGATGATAAAGAGAATATGATATCTTAAGATTATGGTGGAAGAATGTGGCTTCAGGAGTGGTAAAGGGTGTATGGACCAGGTGCTTGCTTCGAAGAGTCTGGCTGAGAAATACTCAGGAAAAGCAAAAGGCATCGTATGAGGCATTTATAGATCTGGGTGACAGAGATGTTTTGTGGGAGACGTTACATATATATGCTGTGGCTGGGATGGAGAGCTTCAAGATGCAGTGAGGAACTTTTATCAAAAGAGTAAGACGTGTGTGTGTGTGTGTATTTGTGAGTGGTAAGAGAAGAAGGTGGCTGATTTCAGGTGTGTGAGACCCCCATGGCTGTTTGGTCTGCTTGTGGATAGGGTGGTTAAGGACGTAGATGTGAGGGCCTTAGAGAGACGGCAGGGTCTGTGATCTGTATTGGGGAGGGGGAGGGAGGAGGAGGGAGGAGGAGGTGTATCAGTATTTGTTTGCTGATGACACGGTATAGTGACAGACTCAAGTGAAGAATTCCACAAAGCTGGTTCATGGAACTGGCGGAGCGTGTGAGCGGCGAAATTTGCGTATATGGGAATAAGATTATAGTTGTTAAGTTTATCATGGGACAGAGACTACGTCGGTGGAGTGAGACTGAATGAAGGGAACCTGGAGATGTGGATTGCTATATATGTATATATATACCTTGGAGTGGACATGGGACCGGATGGAACCACGAGAGATGAATCATAAGGTGGGTGATGGGGTGTCCTGGATGCATTGAGGATGATGTGGAGTGAGAAATGAAAGTTTCTCCAGTCAATGTCCTGACACAATCTGTTCCTACACAACATTGTGTCTACACTGCATAAGGTAAATATGTGACGCATGAAATCGCATTCTGTCTGAAGCACTGTTTTCATTGCGGCTAATCCATCTCTATTCATTCAGTAAAACCCCATTCGAATCCTTATTTCTAAGTATGGTACACTTTTATCGGTACACATAAAGTAGCTTCGCAAAGTATAAAATCAAATATGCAACGCTTAAAAATGCATGGCTGCACTGAAGTTTAAATTGGGAAGCGATAAAATTCCGAGAGAAATGACCAAGGAAAAGTATGACATAGTCACCAATACGAGAAAAGTTCGGAGATTCAGAGAAAAAGAAGACTTGAGATAAAGAATCAGTTCGAGATCTAATCGGACGGATGTAAGAACAATCTTGTCTTCTTCTAAGACAAATATGGGATCAGAATCTGAACCAGCGTTTTCAACACTTTTCGAGTATTTTTTTTCAAAAAAGATTTTTGTTCGTCAGACACTTTTCCTCTACCACTGTCTCAGACTATATCCCAGTGTCTTACTTTGTACGTACACACACACACACACACACACACACACACACACACACACACACACACACACACGGGACTCCATGGTGGAGTAGTTACCGTTACTGACCATGAGTCAGCACAGGCCAGCCCAGAGTAGAACCTGCATGGGTTCGATTCCTAGTTTCCTGCAGTTGGCCCGCACCCAACCCAGGTGTTTATCCTTCCCTCGGAGCTGGTTGATTAATAAGTGTCTGGTTTAGTCCTGGGGTATGTGTATGTGCATCCACACGCAGGAGTAAAGACCTGTATGTATACATAAATTGTTAAGAGACGAGGCCAAACAAGTGTAAAACTCTCTCCTCGCAACACACACACACACACACACACACACACACACAGACGTATATATATATATATATATATATATATATATATATATATATATATATATATATATATATATATATATATATATATATATATATATATATATATATATTTAAAGTGATAGTCTTACAGTGTTTTTCTCTGCATCTCAGGAGACTTGGAGCTACGACACCCTCTTTGGCTATTGAGGTGAGGAACCAGTAAGTACTAAGTGGCTCGTCTGTCGTGTGACCTGCGGCTGGCTGGGTGTTGGCATCTTCCCAGCCTCCCTTTGCCGGTCCAATGCCTCTCACGGCAGTCGTACCCTCCCCGTCGCTCGCCAGCGTTTTGCTCATATTAATGTTGACATCAAAGTCCTTCAAGCCCCATTTTCAGGTGTCCCGAATGTCGGACTATTGTGCGACCCCTGGGTTGGGATGT
The DNA here is from genome assembly GCF_036320965.1 of Panulirus ornatus. Taxonomy (NCBI): domain Eukaryota; kingdom Metazoa; phylum Arthropoda; class Malacostraca; order Decapoda; family Palinuridae; genus Panulirus; species Panulirus ornatus. Next base: position 79,615,325 of record NC_092227.1, on the reverse strand, counting down.
GTCCCAGAGCTGTTTATCTCACCGTAAAGCGCGTCTTCCGAAATGTATCCATCTTATCCTCTGGCAGTGCTGTCTCCCTCCCTCTCTCTCTCCCTCTTTTTGAAGAGATAAGTTGGTTGGCCGAGGCAAAATTGTTTGCCCCGGTGAGTTTGGCGAGTTTGTGTTGTCAAGAGAAGTCGGACAACACAAGCAGCCACCAGCATCCGTGGAGACTTGGCGGGTTCCTACCCTTGGCGGAGGTGTATATGCACTCTAGCGTTACGTCACCATACAACAGGACGCTAAGGGTGTATAGGTGGGGTGAATTTACGCCTTTGTCCTAATAGTGGTTCTGGCTGTGTCACAGGAGCCAGATCTGCGCCTCTGCCAAATGAAGAGGCTAACCACTCCCCTATGAGAATATTTGACCTCATGTACGGTTGTACGTTTTCTTTTCGTATATCTATCTAACTATCTATCTAAATGTCATCTTTGCGTATTTTTCTTCGTATCATTATATAGCTCTGGGCCCTCTCGCTGTGTTCAGTAATAAGGCAATTATGGGCTCCTTTGGAGAGAAAATTTCCCCGATGATATTGTACTCCTTTTCGTCCCCCAGATAATGGTACACCCTCGACCAAAGGAGACTTTTTACTTGTGGTATAAACACGTGCAGGGGGAGTCTTTATATATATATATATATATATATATATATATATATATATATATATATATATATATATATATATATATATATATATATATGTATATATTATTTTTATTTTATATTTTATTATACTTTGTCGCTGTCTCCCGCGTTTGCGAGGTAGCGCAAGAAAAGACGAAGATGAACCCCCATATATATATATATATTATATATATATATATATAATATATATATATATATATATATATATATCTTTTTCTATACGAATTTGCCACATCTCGCGTTAGCGAGGCAGCTTTAAAAAAAAAAATGGGCTTTGCCGAGAGGTAAAAAACCTCACTTGGCCCCCCCCCTTTCTTTTTTCCCTTTCCCTTTTGGAGAAGTTTAAAAAAGAAGGAAGGAATTTTCCCAAAAAACCCCGCTCCCATCCCTTTTTATATTTTCTACTACACGTATGGAACACGGAGGTCGAATTTTTTTCCACCCCACCCCAGGTAAAAAGATAAGATTTCTTTAAATTTTTAAATTGTTAAAATACAAAATGAAATTCCTCTCTCTCTCTCCTCCTCTCTCTCCCCTCTCTTCTCCTCTCCTCTCTCTCCTCTCTCTGTGTAAATTATATATATATTATTTATATATATTTTTTGGTAAAGTATAATTTCGTTTGTGGACTGTAAAATTTAAAAAATGGGGTTAAAGGGGGGGGGGGGGGGGGGGGGGGGCCATTTCCCTTTTGTCTGTTTCCTTGCGTAAACCCCAAAACGCGGGAGACAGCGACAAAAATATAAAAAAAAAAAAAAAAAAATATATATATATATAAAAAATTTTATATATTTTATATATATAATTTTATATATATATAAAGTTATAAAAATAATAAAAATTTTATAATTTTATATAATTAATTTCCTTTTTTTACAAATTTTGGGGTAAGGAAAACACCCCGCTTGGGGGAAAGGACCTTCCCTCTTTAAAATATGTTTTGGTTTAAAAACCCTTTTAGTTGGTAAAAAAAAAACAACCAAAAACAAAACACCTGAGGGGTTACCAACCACACAAACAAACCACAAAACAACCCACAAAAATTCCTTAAGAAAAAAATCAATTTTTCCCCCCAACCCCCTTTTTTAAAAAAAGGGAAGGAATGCCTTCTTAAGGCACCCGGAAACCCTTTTTCAAAATTATCCCGAGGGAAAAGGGGAAAACATAAATTTAAAAACCCCAAAAGAAACCCAATTATTCTTGAGGAAGTTTTGGGGAGGGAAATTTTTCATCGGGGAAAGGGCATGGAAAAAATGAAAGGATGGAAAGGAGAGATGGAAAAAAAGAAAGAATCTTTTTCCATATAACACCCTATTTCCCCAAAAATTCCCCCTATATTAAATGTTGTTCAAAAGCCCTTTTCAACCTTTTCCCAAAATTTGGGCCGGGTTTGGTTAGAAAAGCCAGGTAAGGAAAGGGAAAGGGGAAAAAATTCCAAGGGGGTGTTCCAGAGCCTCCCTTAGGGGGAAAAGGTTGAAGAAAATAAAATCTGCTGGGTAGGGGGGCATAAAGATCCCCACAAAAGAAAATTTTACAAAAAGTTTAGTCCAAGGGTTTTCCGCCTACAAAAGGGGTAAAAGATAAACTTTCCCCAAAAAGGCATGGCAACCCTAAAAGAAAAAACTTTTTTTAAAAAAAGTTTAAAGGGAAAATAAAAATTCCAAGGATTTGAATGATTCAAAATTAAAATTTTTGAAAATAGGGGAAAAAAAAGAATAGATACTTAAATTTTAAAATTTTTCAATGGGAAATTAGGCCCGGGCTTTTTTTTTAAAAAAGCTGGTAGAAAACCCAGGAAAAAAGAAAAAAAAACGAAGGTTTTTAAAAAATTGGGAAAAAAATGTTTTTTTGGGGAAAAAGGCATTTTATTCTTCATGGGGAGTTAAATTCAGTGAGGGAATTTTTAAAGGGAAAAAGTTTTGGGGATTTGGAGTTAAAGAAAATTCTAAAAATTTTTTTTAACCCCATTTTTGGGCGCTTTTTGGTAGGGGAACCCCGGTTCCCAATTTCCCCGAAATGGGGGGGGGGGGGGGGGGGGGGGGGGGGGGGGGGGGGGGGTTAAACCCCCAAACCAGTCCAAAAAAAATTTTTTGGGTGTTTTTTTTTGTTAAAAACCCCCTTAAATTTTATTAAAAAGCCCCAACGGGGGGTAGGTTTTTACCTTCAACTCTCCAACTAACTAAACCCCGAAAAACCCCCGTCCCCCTATAAATTTTTAAAAATTACCTCCGGGGACTTTAAGGAAACACTTCTAAAAGGCCTTCCCCTTAAAATAATTTTGGGATGGAATTTTTGTTTAAAAAAAAGACATTTCAAAGCCCAATTTACCCCCCCAGGGGGGAATTTTTAAGGCCAAAAAACAAACTAAAAACCCCCTTGAATAGGCGGTTTCCGATTTGATATAATTTATTCATGTATTCATAATACTCTTAGGGCATTCTCCACGATAATGGGAAATATAATGCAGTGTCTTGAGTCCCTGGAAGGATCATGCTGATGAAGATGTTTCGGTTGACATTAGGTAATGTAAGAATAAACCACATCTGGTGTATAAAAGAAAACTATCTACTCGATTCGCCCACTTACGTATGACTCTTTTAATAAACTAGGTATTCACAATCGCCAGTCCAGTCTCAGTACACAACTCTATAATCTGTCCACCATTCTCATTCGCAACACTGGGAATCCTATATACCCTCATAAAAATACCCTGAACTGCCACATTCTCTATTCTTGCATTCATCGACCTCTGCACCAAAATTGCTGACACATGCACTCACCTCCTCCCACCTACCTCTCGTGATCCACTTTGATCCTGCAACTCGCCTTCACTCTTTGGCTCACTTCCTCATTTTGCACATATCCACAACTTCCCTTTCAGTAGAAGTGCTGATTTTTTTGGGGACTTATGGTGTGGATGAGTGAGAAAGATGGTGACTAAGAGGGTATAGATATCAGTAGTGGAGGGAACAAGAATCGGGACACCAAGGAGGAGCTGGAAGGATGGAATGAGAATGGAACAATGTGACACACTGGAGTCGACGTGTTGGAAATGGACAGAAACAGGGCATATGAAGCGGGCATATGAAACCACGGACAAGTCTCTGTTTGGCTTGGCTGTGGATAGGGGAATCTGGTTCTGGCGCATTATACATGACAACTAGGAAATGGATCTGAGCGAACGAGGTCGCATTTCGTCTATTCCTGGTGTTACCCAGAATCGCGAGTACGAAAAAAAAGAAAATTATGATGTTTTTTTTGTTATCACCATTACTTTCATTACACACACAGCCGCCAACGTAAAAAGACTCTTACATACAAGCGTGCATACTCACACTAACATAAACAGAAACAAACATGATCACATATATATATTACTTCTACACACATGAACACAAACATAGCTGTTCAGACTTGAAATTCACACCAACCATACAGACAAGAGTAATACCTATCTATCCTGCATCATTTTCATGATGTAATTGGAAAAAAGTATCAGAGTGGAAAAGACGAAAAATAAAAATGAAAGGATGATGGTATGCAAAAAAGACAGAACGGAAAGATAATAATAGTGAGAACATTGATGAAAGAGAAAGAAATAAGATGAAATTGACTTGATGAATTACGAATGAAAAAAAAAGTAAGATGCTAATGAATGAAAGGAAGGAATGAAAAACGAAGATGACAGCAATAAAAGATTAGGAGAAAGAACATAATGAAACTGATGGTAAAGACAGATCATAGGAAGGGGAAGACGAAAATGATGTGAGAGATGGAGAGGAGTAATGAGTGTTCAGAGCAGGAACCTATCTGCCTTTCCCGACACGACACTGGTTGCTAACTGGGAATGAAGCATCAGGCCAAATGAAGGAAAGAAGTCTGGATAATCTCCATGTTAATTACATGTTTTGAATATTCCTCGATATGAACTGCAGATGCCGGCTGCTCTCATTCGCAGACTGTGGCTAGTGTTTTTCTTTTATGGATGGTTGACGAGATTCAGCCCAATTGGCTGCCGTGTTCCCTGGCTGGGGATTTGAAAAGGGCGGCTTTAGAAATTGGTTGATGGCTCTCAGGCTGGCTGATGGCTTCTTTTGCTAAATGGCTGTTGGGTCTCAGGGTGGCTGATGGCTTCTTTTGCTAAATGGCTGTTTGGTCTCAGGGTGGCTGAAGGGTGATTTACCGATTGGTTGCTGGCAAACAGGTTGGTGGAAGGCCTCTTTTCGGATTGGTTACCTGATGCGACGCTAGATGTTGCCTTCTTTACTGATTGGCTGCTGGTTAGGTGAGTACCTGTTAGCGTCTTGACTCAACGAGTTTCTGGGCTTGTTGATGGCTAATTTTCTGACTCGTTGGCTGATGGCTTGTTTTCTTATTGGCCGCTGGCTATCAGATGCTGATAACTTCTTTAATGATTGGCTTCTGTCTATCAGTTTGGCTGATGGCTTCTTTACTGATTGGCTTCCGTCTATCAGATTGGCTGATGGTTTCTTTAACGATTGGTTGCTTGTTATTATGATGGCTGATGGCTTCTTTACTAATTGACCGCTGGCAATCAGTTTGACTGATGGTCTTTATCCTAATTGGTTGTTAGATATGAAGCTACCTGTTGGCTTCTTGGCTCACTGGTTGCATGGTTGGCTGAGAGCCTTTTCAGTTAGTTAGCTGTTGGTTATAAGGTTGCTTGACGACCTCTTTTCCAATTGGCTGTTGCCTGTCAAGCTTTCTAATGGCTCCTATGCTGACTGGCCGTTGGGAACCAGCCTGACTGCTTCCACGATATGAACAACACAACATCTGGTGGTCTGGCTTGTGACTGGTTACTCGTCGGTGTCTTGTTCTGTTGTAGCTGGTGTTCTGCTGTAGCTGGTGGTCTGGTGTAGCTGGTGGTCTGGTGTAGCTGGTGGTCTGGTGTAGCTGGTGGTCTCCTGTAGCTGGTGTTCTGCTGCAGCTGGTGTTATGATGTAGCTGGTATTCTGCTGTAGCTGGTGTTCTGCTGTAGCTGATGGTCTGCTATAGCTGGTGTTCTGCTGTAGTTGGTGTTCTGCTGTAGCTGGTGGTCTGCTGTAGCTGGTGGTCTGCTGTAGCTGGTGATCTGCTGTAGCTGGTGGTCTGCTGTAGCTGGTGTTCTGATGTAGCTGGTGTTCTTCTGTAGCTGGTGGTCTGCTGTAGCTGGTGTTCTGATGTAGCTGGTGTTCTGCTGTAGCTGGTGATCTGCTGTAGCTGGTGGTCTGCTGTAGCTGGTGGTCTGCTGTAGTTGGCGTTCTGCTGTAGCTGATGATCTGCTGTAACTGGTGATCTGCTGTAGCTGGTGTTCTGCTGTAGCTGGTGTTCTGCTGTAGCTGGTGTTCTGCTGTAGCTGATGGTCTGCTATAGCTGGTGTTCTGCTGTAGCTGGTGTTCTGCTGTAGCTGATGGAAAACATTCGTGCCAGTCCCTCAGCTACAAGAGCCAGCACGGCTTATCTTTTCCAGAAGACTGGCTGACGAGTTTGACGCCATGAAACAGTAACCTCCCTCCTCAACCCTTCATTGATTAGGGTATTAGCTGTGTGTCCAGCTACTAAATAACAGTGAAGAGGTTACCCAATTGCTGGCATCCAGCACTGTTAAGTGGGCGACTACGTGTTCGAATAAAGATCAGGTGCCAATTTTCTGATTACTAGAATTGGTGAAAATTACCCGCTTAGTATGTAACCAGTGACTACATGTAGGCTGTTTGCTACTCCCAACATAAACACTGACACCTTTTTAATTAGGTGTCAACTATACTTTCTTTTATATATATATATATATATATATATATATATATATATATATATATATTGGAAAGGATCACAATGTTGCGCGTGATCAAGTATATTCCTGTGATTCCACGGGGAAAACGAAAACACGATAAGTTCCCAAGTGCACTTTCGTGTAATAATCACATCATCAGGGGAGATACAAGAAAGAAATATAACAGTCAGTGAATATACAACGAAGAGACATAGCTAGGACGCCATTTAGTAAACAAGTGATTGTCCAAGACAGACCTTGGACAATCACTTGTTTACCAAATGACTTGAAATAAGATTGTTAGCTGCAATAACCTAATATTCGGTGCATATGACAAGAAAGGACGACATTAATCAATATTCCCGCTTTCTAAGGAGACTTGTTTTATTTTCTTGAATCCTTTTTTACTCCAGTTCTAAAGGAAGAGAGTGAGTGCTCCTCAGTAATTATGTGTGGGCAGTCTAAGTCCTCGACACTATACTGTGCCTAGCCCTGCCAATGTCGTATTTTCCTTGGCACTGTACCGTTCCCGCTCTACAGATATTGTATCTTCCTTGGCACTGCACCGTGACTCGCTCTGTCAATGGTGTATTTTCCTTGGCACTGTACCGTTCCAGCTCGGCAGATATTGTATCTTCCTTGGCACTATACCGTTACTTGCATTGCGAATGGTGTATTTTCCTTAGCACTGTACCGTTCCAGCTCGGCAGATATTGTATCTTCCTTGGCACTGCACCGTGACTCGCTCTGTCAATGGTGTATTTTCCTTAGCACTGTACCGTTCCAGCTCGGCAGATATTGTATCTTCCTTGGCACTGCACCGTGACTCGCTCTGTCACTGGTGTATTTTCCATGGCACTGTACCGTTCCAGCTCGGCAGATATTGTATCTTCCTTGGCACTGCACCGTGACTCGCTCTGTCACTGTTGTATTTTCCATGGCACTGTACCGTTCCACCTCGGAAGATATTGTATCTTCCTTGGCACCGTACCGTGACCAGCTCTGCCAATATTGCATCTGACATGTTGTGTTGGTTAGAAGCGGACCCTTGGACCCGCCTGTTCCAGCACATCACTCTCACCCTGATGACTGGCAGCAGGTGACTGCCAGTGGCATAACCATCACCTTCACTACCAGACGTATGACAAGATCATGACATTAATTTGACCTTAGATATTTTTTTAGGCTATAGTCTATCGCGTCCTAGTGGCTTCTACATGGAGTATTCAGCAAATATCATTGACCACTGGATGACCCCAGCCTATAGATATCGACTTTACAGCTTCACTCAATCACTCAATGATTATTCAAAACATCTTTATTGTCCTCCCATTTTAGTCAGGAGGGTTGGAAACTCTCCATCCTACCGCAGGCTCCGTCCTCAAAACCCCCCAAAAACTTCACCGTGTTGTACATATAGACCTCTCACTAACCCTGTAAACAACGTTAGAGCATAGTAAAGTGATACCCTAAGAACAGCACTGCTAACCTACCCTGGAGATTGACCATCCATCCTCGAGTCACGGATGTGGTTAAAAGATCTCTAGAATATAAAAGAGATTAGAACCTCTTCCCCGTCCTTCTTCTTCGTCAGACCAGCTGAGTTTGTCAGACCCGTTTCAGATATAAAGGGAAACAGAATCATGGTATTCAGTCTCTAACATTGCGTATGGTACATTGTCATAGTTACGGAGGACGACGTGTTTGAGGACGACTTTAGCTCTCATTGCTGGTTTTCCGAGGGTGCAGCTAGCTGAGGAGAGAGAGAGAGAGAGAGAGAGAGAGAGAGAGAGAGAGAGAGAGAGAGAGAGAGAGAGAGAGAGAGAGAGAACTCTCCTTGGTTCGCTTCTCCCGCAGCCCTGGCGTTGCACAGCATTACGAGGTAAACATTCTAACTCCCACACCGTCCACGTTCATACACCTCACACAACCTCTAACAGCATGTAGTGATGCTGAATGGGATGTCTTCCTCCTCCCATACCTCTCATACAACCTCTAACAACGTGTAGTTTTGATGATTGGGATATCTTCCTCCTCCCATACCCCTCACACAACCTCTAACAGCGTGTAGTGTTGATGAATGGGGTATATTTCTCCCCCACCCCACACCCACACCCCATTAATTACAGCTGCATCAGTTTTGGGCCCGTCATTGATACACTCATTCTTGGGCCATCTTGACTCACATTTCATTATTTTTTTCTAAATATTGCACGGCTCATTATGCTCAAGTGCTCGGTGCAAATACTCACAAGAGCTGGGAATACCGAGAGGCTTAAATGTTTTATTCATTTACAACTTCTCTTTGTGTGTGTGTGTGTTGTGTGTGTGTGTGTGTGTGTGTGTGTGTGTGTGTGATTGTTGTTTATGACAGCTATTTGTTTGTTACTGGGAGAGGTTTCGCCACTCACGTTGCCCCTTCTGTTAACCTTTGTTTTTATGAACCGTGTCTTCAACCCTATCAGACAGATGAAGCAAGACTCGAAAGTACCTTGTTAGATCGTGATCATTGAAGCCTTTCATCATGTTGAATGCCTGTGTTAGATCATCTTTCACCCTTCTCTTTCCTACAAGCATTTCAGTAGGCTCTCATAGCATTATGTTTCTCTGCTCATGTATCATCGAAGTAGCTCAGCGCCGTACTCTCTCCACTCTGTTTGTGTCTGTTTTCAAATAGGGTGATAGATATTGAAGACAGAAGTCGAGATGTGGAAGCATCAATATGCTATGAAGAGTGAGGAGGATTTTCCCAAGATTTAAATTCGAAAGCCCCCTGCCTATGAATTCCCGAATTTTGTTTCCCGATTTCATTTATGTTCAGTGCGTGTCTGGTTTTAGGTCTACAGATATTTATTACATCTAAGTCTTTTTCCTCATTTGCCTTTACTGTGCAGTTCGAGAGAGATCATTCTGTAGCTTGCCTTTTTCGTTATTTTTCTTATAGCGATATGTAAAAGTTTGCCCTTCTCGATAAAACTTAATTTGCCGTCTAAGAGACCAATCCATCCGTTTGTGTATTGGCAGTATGAGGCTGCGGACGTTCAATCATATTGATTATTTGTCTGTCTGTCTGTCTGTCTGAATTTCTCATGTGTTACTTTCTTAGACAGCAGGTACTTCTTCATTTAATTGTCCCACCATCAAGGCTTCGTTTTGAAGATAAGCAGTCTGCTATGCACTAGCACATTGGTTCACTCTACTGCTTTGAAAGTCTCACTAAAGCTTTTCTAAATTCCATTCCTGTCGTTATCATTAACGATATCATCCCAGATCTATCTATCTGTCAAGAGGACTGCAAAGATCACAAGAAAATTTGGCACGTTAAAAATCGAGAATATCTTTTTTTACGGGAGTTTCCTGTTGACCAACATCACATGTAGTGTCGAAAGTTACCTCAGAAGTAAACTGTCGGTGATAACTTGTGACCAACTTTTTAGCCAACTTTATCATTAACGAGATCCTCGTTTGTAACTAGAAGTTAATCTAATATGTTCCCGTCCAGAGAAGTTTTCTCAACTAATTGCATTAGGGAACTATCAAGGAAATTTAGGTAGAGGCCTCGCCCGAGGCTACTGGAAAGCGATTCAACCCCACTTAGAGACCAGTTTATTGAAATATCTCGCTACAATAGGATAGTATTGCCTGAAATTTCCGCTGACTGATAATTTAGTCTTTCGTCTATCTCTAGTGTCTGTGCAGGGAGAAACTAGTCCCATCGTGATTTTCTTACGATGCTGATCTTTGATTTCCACGAAAATCAAGTCGACAATATCAGAGGCTACATTATCTGTGGACAACTCTGTTCTCTCCATGGCGGACAGCTTGGTAGAATTCAACATTCATTGTCACTAAGTTCTGTTAATCCTTGGCACCGTCTTGTTTGCTCTTTTCTTATCCATTATGGTGAAAGACTTGAAATGTATCATCAAACTTCTGTCTATGTTGCGAATATTTACTAAACATTTCCTTATCCATATACGTCAATACTGTTCCAAAACTTGCCAACAGGCAGTATATATATATTTTTTTCATCTTGTAATATCCTAATGTTCCAGGTCTCTGCTGTTTGTTACTTATTCCTCTCATTGTCTGATGTCGCCACCGCTGAAAGTAAGTAGACGACTCCATCTCTGGCCTCACTATCAACAACTCTCCTGAATTTAGCGCCCATCAACACATCATCACCAACTTTCATACAATACAGAAAAGAGCAAGCAGAATCATCTTGGCCCCGCCTTTTCATCACTTAACAAGAGGCCTTCGTTCTTATGAACCTGTCCACACACTCTCTCTTTCCGACCAACGCCCTCAGCTCACACGGCAGTTTGACAATAACCAGCCCACACACACCCCCGTCCCCGAGACCTCCTCCTCCTTTCCCTGACCCAAACACCCTTGAACCGCCGTTCGTCACCACAATCGACTTGTACCAATCAGAACTCGTGAACACAGACAGATATAAGAACAGTCATATACCTAACATTGTGAACGACAGGAACAATCCATGAACAAGGGCATAATAGTTAAGCAAGCAAACAGCTCAGTTTTCTCTTAGGCAGGCTAAGTGTTATGTCAACAACTATATTACTGTAGCTATTCATTACGTGATGTTCAGCTCATTATCACTAAGTGCATAATGCACAAACCATAGCATTTACTCCGTTAACCTTCTGCGTATCTGCCATCCTGAATAAAAAGACGTCTGACACTCCTATGCTCATACAAAGCATGGAAATGCCCAGCTACGTGGGGCCTTTGTTGTCTTTTCCTAGCACTACCTCGCACACATGAAGGGGGAGGGGGTTGTTATTACATGTGTGGCGAGGTGACGATGGGAATGAATGAAGGTAGACTATGAATTATGTACATGTGTATATATGTATATGTCTGTGTGTGTATATATATGTATACGTTGAGATGTATAGGTATGTATATTTGCGTGTGTGGACGTGTATGTATATACATGTGTATGTGGGTGGGTTGGGCCATTCTTTCGTCTGTTTCCTTGCGCTGCCTCGCTAACGCGGGAGACAGCGACAAAGCAAAATAGAAAATAATAATAATAATATATTTATATGTATACATATATATATATATATATATATATATATATATATATATATATATATATATATATATATATATATATATATATATATATATATAAATCTTATGTACCAATACGTAACGTTAAACACAATTGTTCTCAAAAATAGTCATCATATTTTCTAGGAGGCTGCAACATAGCCGTTGGTGATACTGTATTTCAAGTAACGTGAAGATTACGATGATCACGCGAAATAACAATCCAAATGACTTACCTCCAAACATAGCTACGGAGAGAGAGAGAGAGAGAGAGAGAGAGAGAGAGAGAGAGAGAGAGAGAGAGAGAGAGAGAGAGAGACTAACGAGATTTGGCCAAAAGGCAAGAGCTATCGCGTAGCACTCACCACAGGAAAATACAATGTTACGAAGAACGAGTCGTGTGAGTTATGTGTTGTGAATTGCTGTGATCACGTTTTGTGCATTGTTGTGTATGTGTTGGAGGGATCGCTTGTTTGTGGACTGGAAGCCAGCACCCCCATCGTGTATGTGAGACGGAAAGAGAGGACAGCTACCTGGGACAAAGGAGTGACACTTGACATCCAATGAAGTGCTGGCTCACATTGTGCAGCAGCCATCAGTAACCCTCCCTATATCCAGGCGGGGAGTAGAGGTGGCATATATCTCCCTGGTCGGTGGTGGCTGCTGCCTTCTACCTACGAGAGAGAGAGAGAGAGAGAGAGAGAGAGAGAGAGAGAGAGAGAGAGAGAGAGAGAGAGAGAGAGAGAGAGAGAGAGAGAGAGAGGCTGGCTGGACGCGATTTAAAGCCCTTTTGAAAAAAAAAAAAAAAGAATCACGGTCATCCATCCAAAGCTCAAGGAAAAAGCGAGTTTTATGGAGTGTTCTCCAAAAGGTGAAATGGCCTGCCGCGTCGAGTCGATAGAATTAGATTTAGGAGGCAGACTCGTCCAAGAGGATTGACAGATGCCAGGGACGTGGCCAGGAGGAGTCGACCTTAAAGAAACAAGCAGGTGAGGTATACCTCACACGAGGGTCGATTGCGGTCAACAATACATGAATAACCTTTGCGTCAGACAGACCTCTATCTTTATCACAACTTCTGTACATCTGACGTCTGGACTTTAAGATATGTCATCAACTGTTGCTACTACGCCAGTAATTGATCCAAAGCAACTAAGGGCATTTCATAATGTGGGGGAAGAGGATCTAAGGCCTTACAAGACGTCAGGAACCAGTAATGAAGATGAGCAACAGCGTTGATCCTGTTCCTTCAGGTCTTGGGTGACGGGAAATCTCCGTGGCTCGTCAGATGATGAGCCGTGTTGAATCTCCTGCTGGCCAGACAGCGGTGCTGGCATCACCAGTGTCCAGCCATCGGTCTCCCTTCAATACTGAATCCTTTCACTACCCTTGGCAAGGGTGGTACGACCCTTAAAAACGAAGATCACGACACTTGAACACCACGACGGCACGACAGGTGACCACAATGGTAGTGCATTTAAGCATGATGGAGTGAGTTATGGCCTGAGTATGAAGAGTAACGTCAAAGGCCAAGCCAACTCATCCAAGAGGGTCGTCACTAAATCGTCGTCAAGGGTCGTACCGTCAGGATAAAGGGTCGAGCCTTCGTGCTAAAAAAAAAAAGTCGTACAGTCGTGCTCATAGAATGAAAAAAAAGAGATACACATTGTATCGTTCACGACAGCCAGTTAAGTATTCCCAGAATGATACGTGCAGATAAAGGTAATCACAATTCGAAAATTGAGTTTTCAGGTTCATCGAGCTTCAAAGGCAGGCCAACCCACCGCTGAACAGACTGAGGCAGATCGAGCGGAAGACTGTTTATTGTGTACAGAAATTCTCCCGCCACACTGCTAAATAAAGGGCATGTTTTTCAGTTGTTTTATGGCTGAAATTACTCATCTATTTATCTATCTATCTGCCTATCTATCTATCTATCTATCTATCTATATATCTATCTATCCATATAGTTATCTATGTTATGGGAAAAATGTCTTTTCGATATACTTTTCGACTCACTGTGATGTACCTGGGTGTATCATGGCTTACGAAGACGGACCAAAATTTAGATATCTTTGACCGTCTTTTCCCAAGAATGAATTTGTTTAATCTGTATCTAACACTTCTGGCAGACTGTTAAGACACCTACCATGATCTTTTCTCACATAAGACGTTCCCTCAAGACTCCCAAAAGACTGTGGTCTTCCACTATGGCCTTATCTTCAAGTCGGAGGCTTCCGTCTGTTATTTGTGTGGATCACGTCAAAGCTTCTCTCCATAATTTGCTTTTCCTTGAGCGTCAGGAGGAAGTGTCATTTTCAGGGTTCATTCGGCCTCGACTTTGCTCGCATTCAGCGCCTCCACTTCTTAACCCTAGCGTATGCAGCAGCACCGACCCAGGTGTCCATGAATATCCTTCGGGGTTAGTCCTTTGTTATGCAAATACTCCAAGATCGCTCTTTCCCCTGACTTTGTCTATTTTGTGCGATCCAGGCCTCCAAGCAGCACAAGCCAGGTAGAAAAACCAAACAAGCGAAGGAAAGGCCGACTATATACCCTCGCCGGTGTCTTTTTTGGTGTCAACCTGTTGTTATGAAGGTACGTCTGTCTCTCGAAGGACTCTTTCATCTTATATGACCTTAGATGTCCTAGCGATCTTGCCAAACTTGTGTCCGGCTTTGAGACTTCATGCGAGAAACAATCAGGGAAAGACTTTACGTTTTGCAAATTATTGGTAAAAGCAAAATACATTTGTCGTATATATATATATATATATATATATGTATATATATATATATATATATATATATAGGGAGGCGTTCAAACCATGGTGGTTGGTGAATGCAATATTTGTAAATCCGGAGATGAAGGTGAGGGAAAGGCAGAGGTAATGGTGTTCTCGCTGAAGGAAGTCAGTCCGCCAGGAGATGGTGAGGAGAAAATGGTATCCTGAGCGTCATGACGTCAACCACCGTGAGAGGGAAGGGGAGATGTTGTGGTGTTCTGGGTGAGGGAGACCGGGCAGGTAGGTGATGGCAGGAGCAATGATGTTCATATCAAGCAGATCAAATTAGTCTTTAAATTACATGGGAAAAAACGTGTCTTGTTTGAATAAGTCCACTACTTCAGAAGATGGCAGGTACTGGGAGATAAAGGCCATTTAGCCAGGAAATGGCAGGAACAGCTTAGTACTAGGAGATGATGGCTACCCAACTAGGAGATGGCTGGGTGCAGCTAGGTACTAGGAGATGAAGGAATAGCAGCTAGGAGATGTCTAGGTGCAGCTAGGTACGAGAAGATGAAGACCACTCTGCTACGTGATGGCATTTGTGGCTAGGCACTGGGAGATGAAGACCCGCAACTAGGAGATGGCAAGTGCATCTAGGTGCTAGGAGACGAAGGCTACTCAGCTAGGATATAGCATGGTGCAGTGGTGTCTTGAGTGAGGGAGGCCAGTCATCGGGTATTACCGAATGTGCGAGAGTGTAGCACTCACAACAAGGTACGGAATATCTCAGGCCTCTAATTTGTTCCGAAATCTCAATATCCATAATGGTCAATTTTGCAGTCTACATATGTATTTTCTGATAGCTAAATACTCTTGGTATTTCGGTCGGTTGCTTATTGAGGCTTTAGGCTCATGAACAGTCGACGGTTCTCTGCCTCTCTGACCTGACCATAGCTGTCTCGTGCAAATATCTAACTCGTGAATATCCTTCCCCTGAAATGCAGAATTGTAAGTCATTTTGGAGTGTGAATAGATATTTCGTGTCAAATATCTACCAGATGAGTGATTGATTTCCAGGCACAGAACAAATTACTGGTATTTATAAAGATGATATGGCTGGTTATCTGGACTTTAGCCCTATCGACTACCAGCATCCTAAAGCCATCGAGTTCGATACGAACCAAAAGTTGAATGAGTTTCATACACACGAATCTCCTTCACGTATTCAAAGTGAATCTAAGACCATCAACACTCCTAATATGCATAGATGGCACTCGAGACCATCTTGTTGAAGATTTTCTCACGTAATCTAAAATCGACAAGGTAATCTTTTAGTTACACAGAGGCTACGGAACTGTCAAGGTTTTTTCTGGCGAGCTGTATCGGATGTTATGTGTCGAAATCATAAATAAACCCTTCGTGAGTGTATGTGTCACTGTGAAAGACAGTGAGATTTTTTTTTAGCAACCTAAAATAGTTTAAAGGGAAGTAATAACGAAGTAATGGAACTATGTATCATCGCATCATGAGAAAGTCTCTCATTACAAATAGATTATAGAGAGTTAACACTCCTATTTTGTCGTGAATGTTGCCCTAATCCCTTAAAAGAAATGCTTATAAATATCAAAATCAAAAGTAATGAACAAAGGACGTGGAAGAAAAGGGGGCAGAGAAAATAACAGAATATCAAAAAAAAAATGAGCATCTATCTCACAATTATGCTATTATATCTGCCCTTTCTCCAAGGGCATCAACGACATTTTACAAATTAGGAGTAAATCTTTATCTTTTTTTTTAGATAAAAATTGGTGGGAGGCAACGCGACGGGATATGGTAGAACTTTCTTCTTGTTGCCCACATCCACACTAGTACTAGGTCCAGATTTATAAACCATATCACAACGTCAATTGTCAATAGGAGAGGGAATTACTTTATGATAGAATTACTGGTATATATATATACACCTGCTGAAACACATATATACACTTACACTGACTTAAACTCACGCATTTAAACTTACAAAAAAAACGCAATTACACACACACACACACACATATATGTATATATATATATATATATATCTTTTTTTTTTTTTGCTTTGTCGCTGTCTCCCGCGTTTGCGAGGTAGCGCAAGGAAACAGACGAAAGAAATGGCCCAACCCACCCCCATACACATGCCTTGATTCAATCCACTGACAGCACGTCAACCCCGGTATACCACATCGCTCCAATTCACTCTATTCTTTGCCCTCCTTTCACCCTCCTGCATGTTCAGGCCCCGATCACACAAAATCTTTTTCACTCCATCTTTCCACCTCCAATTTGGTCTCCCTCTTCTCCTCGTTCCCTCCACCTCCGACACATATATCCTCTTGGTCAATCTTTCCTCACTCATTCTCTCCATGTGACCAAACCATTTCAAAACACCCTCTTCTGCTCTCTCAACCACGCTCTTTTTATTTCCACACATCTCTCTTACCCTTACGTTACTTACTCGATCAAACCACCTCACACCACACATTGTCCTCAAACATCTCATTTCCAGCACATCCATCCTCCTGCGCACAACTCTATCCATAGTCCACGCCTCGCAACCATACAACATTGTTGGAACCACTATTCCTTCAAACATACCCATTTTTGCTTTCCGAGATAATGTTCTCGACTTCCACACATTCTTCAAGGCTCCCAGAATTTTCGCCCCCTCCCCCATCCTATGATCCACTCCCGCTTCCATGGTTCCATCCGCTGCCAGATCCACTCCCAGATATCTAAAACACTTCACTTCCTCCAGTTTTTCTCCATTCAAACTCACCTCCCAATTGAATTGACCCTCAACCCTACTGTACCTAATAACCTTGCTCTTATTCACATTTACTCTTAACTTTCTTCTTTCACACACTTTACCAAACTCAGTCACCAGCTTCTGCAGTTTCTCACATGATGATACAGCGCTGGTGGCTGATTCATGTGAGATATATATATATATATATATATATATATATATATATATATATATATATATATATATATATATATATATATATATATATATAATACAAAACTGACTGTAGTCTTGTGGAATGAAACAATTCATTTTTCCACCAACCGAGGCAGGAAGCGGGAGTACGTAGCGGGTTGTAAAACTCTTGAATACCTGGAAGAGATGTGGTGAGTGAGAGACCATGTAATGGGAGCAACAGATGTAAAACACATTTAGCGGAATTGCTGTACCCCGCGAGCACGGGCACCTTTGGTGGAGATGAAGGTGAGGAAGTAATTGCGAATGAGTCTGTGGTCGAAATTAGGTCTGGGGGGGACACGAGGATTATTGCCATGTCTCAGGAAAAAGGGTGAAAGGTGGTGGTAATCCTAGATTCCACAAGGAGTATAAAAAGAAGTGCATTAAGACTGCATATTGTCAGTCCCGTACAGCGAGAAGCCGGTGAGCGTGTTTGGTTGAATGGGTTGGTTGACCGACCGCCATGATGGTAGACCTATTGGTCATGACAGTGGACCTGCTGATCATGCCAGTGGACCTGTTGGTCATGACAGTGGACCTGTTGGTCATGACAGTGGACCTGCTGGTCATGACAGTGGACCTGCTGGTCATGCAAGTGGACCTGTTGGTCATGACAGTGGACCTGTTGGTCATGACAGTGGACCTGTTGATCATGACAGTGGACCTGTTGGTCATGACAGTGGACCTGTTGGTCATGACAGTGGACCTGCTGGTCATGACAGTGGACCTGCTGGTCATGACAGTGGACCTGTTGGTCATGACAGTGGACCTGCTGGTCATGACACTGGACCTGCTGGTCATGACAGTGGACCTACTGGTCATGACAATGGACCTGCTGGTCATGCCAGAGGACCTGCTGGTCATGACAGTGGACCTGTTGGTCATGACACTGGGCCTGCTGGTCATGACAGTGGACCTGTTGGTCATGACAGTGGACCTGTTGGTCATGACAGTGGACCTGCTGGTCATGCAAGTGGACCTGTTGGTCATGACAGTGGACCTGTTGGTCATGACAGTGGACCTGTTGGTCATGACAGTGGACCTGCTGGTCATGACAGTGGACCTGCTGGTCATGCCAGTGGACCTGTTGGACATGACAGTGGACCTGCTGGTCATGACAGTGGACCTGTTGGTTATGACACTGGGCCTGCTGGTCATGACAGTGGACCTGCTGGTCATGACACTGGACCTGCTGGTCATGACACTGGACCTGTTGGTCATCACACTGGACCTGCTGGTCATGACAGTCGACCTGGTAATTTTTTTTCAGATCTGCTGGTTATGACAGTGAACCTACTGTTTATGACATTGGCCCGTGGTTATGACAGTGAAATTATTGGTCATGACGGCTGGACCTGACCGTCATGAGAGTGAAGCTACTGGTCATGACAGTGGACCTGATCGTCATGATAATGGCGACCTGCTGATCATAATAATGTCTTTGATAAGTGGATCATCCCCTCAGTCCAAATGTCTTCCACACAATCATTCACAATTCTTGCTTTTCCTCCCATTTTCACCCAACGTGTCTCCCCCAATACACTCAGGCTGTGCAAGAGGATACACACACAAGGGGACATCTAAGAAAACACTTGGGTCATAAACACCAAGGGAAGTGGAGGAGGAACTGAGAGGTCGACAAGAAGAGGACGCTCAAGCAGCAGCAATGGATATATACTCAGCCACGACCCGAAGGCACGGTGGATCCTCTCAGTGTACTCAACATCTGGTGCTGATATTACACAAACGTCATAGTAAACTGCTCTTCTCATTTGCTTTCTCTCATATCACATTTCTCTTCCAGACACTCCGAGTTTTACAACTCAATATTTACCCCCCTGTTTACATGCCTCCCGTTCCTCTATTGTTCTTTCCTGTTCTTTCTGTTCTCTCCACTGTTTTAGATGAGAGGGAGGCGGGGGTAAACTGAGGTGTGGCAGTTAATTCTAGGGGAAAAGAGTGAACGTTGCTGCAGCTGTTGTATTCTGATGATGCCGCGTTATCGAGTAAACCAAAGGAAGAAGAGAAGTAGAAGAAAACGGTGGGCCGTTAGGATGATGCTTGTGGGGAATGGATGCTGATGATTACTACGAATAAAAGGAAGACGATGTTTTTTTTCTTAAAGAGATGGGAGATCACAGTTTGATATCAGCTTGCTTAGCGAGGAACTTAGAAGATGCGGATGAGTTTAGATGTGTCATGTTGAGCTTCTTTCTCTCTCATGTACATGAGTTTAGATTAATGATGTACAAAGACATCCGTTCGTGAATTATAATCAAGGACATATCAACAGTTTGATCGTGCGTTAATTACAATCGATTATAAATCAACAGGTTGATCATATATCGTAACTGTTACCTCATATATGTATATGCCAGTATAAGAACTCTGTGGTAATAACAAGAATACGTAGTAGAAATACGTTACACACATAACACTATGTTCCGTAATGCATTGTAACAAGTTAACTATCGGTTCGGCAGTTCAAACTAGATTGTCTTCATCGATTCCCAATTAGTGATGGGACGTGCAGGAAAATCTAACTACAACTACAGCTGTGCATTCTTTTTTTTTGTGATTTTATAATCTAATTGCAAGGTCGGTTGTCGGTAGGCGACTTCACTGCGTGTTGATAGTGAAGGAAGTTGTTAATTTAGGGAAGGAGTGTATGGACACAGTAAGAGGAAGATTTAAGATCAGATTGCTGACAGCATAGACAGAAGTAAGTCAAGAGGTGGCAGTCAGATGATGGTTCGAAACATACCTTACCTTACCTACTGAACTGAACACACAGTGACTTTCCAGCACCGTTCACCTTCCAGTACGGCCTGTCGCGCTAAAGCAATGGGCAGCCCCACCAAGACGTCCACCGTCTGTCACGACAACCCGACCTCAGGAACTAGTACCTGCCCTTGAAGCCACGGGAGAACAGCCTAATCCCGCATACCCCAAGTACACAAAGGGGGAGATGACCTTCACCAACCCGTTGGCCTACACCAGATGGACAAGGCAGGCTCCGATTGTCAACCCGTGCTCTTGGACCACATCCTGTGAAGGGAGTGGGTCCAGGTTAGGGCTTTGACGGTGCACACCTCAAGGTCCTGGTACGTCAGCCCTAACCCTCTGAGCGAGCACTTGCACTTTCATGGCACCATGCGCCACGCCAATTCAATGTGGCAGATGTCACATACACGGTGCCTTTGCCGGTGAAATCCCGTACGCCCTGTAAGACTTCCGGGGTGTCGTAATAGCTGCACTTGTGTTGGTGTGCAGCCGAAAGTGCGAAATGGACTCCAGAGACCTGTGTGTCTATTATGAAGGCCTCTGTCCCTTTGGAAGCCACGATGTCCGGCTTCCTAAAGGACCCCACAATCGGAATGCGGGGCTCGCAGGACACCTCGTAACCCCTCTGTCTCAGTCGTCCGGCCAAACAGGCACTGATATTATCGTGCCTCTTTACCCTCCCACCATTGGTACGGGAGCACACCTGTGCGATGTGCCCGAGCGTACCCGGCTTCTGACAGGTGTCGCAGAGGCCGTTGATCTCAGGCCGGCCTCTGGACGCTTTGGCAGGGGTGGGTAAAGCGTCAATCCTCACTTGGACGGCCTTCGCGTCGTCAGGAACCGGACAGGAAACGGTTCCCGCTGTTCACCCATCTGCTGACCTGAGACAAGGCAGCAGATGGAGCAGCGAGACCCGCACCGTCAACGGTGCTGACCAGATTGGCCCTCAATGCGTGATGGCGTTCGAGTTTCTTCCCCGCCTGCCGACCAGCAATGCACGCGGGTCCAGTCCAGCTCTGCAGCTTGCTCATCACTGCAGGCTCCCGGACAGCCGCCTGAATCACCGGGTCGGTCGAGGTGAGTAACTTCTCCAACCTGGCTTGCTTATTCAACCGGACGGTCGAGACAGAGTCTGGTATACCTAGCCCACCATCTCCTCCCGCCGAGTGGAAGTATACACAAGGCACGTCATGGGCTAGGCAGTTTCGCCGATCCTCGTCAACTCAACGTCTGTGGCATGTTGTGGGGCAGGGAGATGATTGGTTAAAGTAGAACAAGTGAAAGGATGTGACTGGCTGATGAAGATTCATGGAGAGGTAATATGGCGCAGAGCCAAGGCAGACGGAGAAGGTCACATCAAAGAGCTAAAGTCAGCGGGACATTCTTAGGCTGCTGGGGGGGTATTAAGGCGTTCAAAATCCCTCGTATATTCTCGCTGCTGTGAGTACGTCGAGCAGTGGGAGGTATGATTGGTGTGGGCGAGCTTAAGTGGTTGCAACACCAGCCTGAAGTCTTGTAAGACGGCTTAACTACGATACAAACTAAACGTGCAGTGATCATGAGTTTCCTCTCTGTCCGCAACACAGTTCTGCTTATATCTTACGTGAGTGGCAAATCATCCATGTCTGTGTTGTATTATTAAGCAAGAGAGTCTTCGTATGGGGTTGTAAGAAGTTTGTCACCTTTGGGGATTGTAAGTATTAGCATGGGCTGTAATTAATCTGTCATTAGCATGGGTTGTAATTAATCTGTCATTTACATTAAATAGTAAGGATTAGTGTTCAGGTATAATGGTCAACCAAGAATTTGATTGCAAAGGAACTCCACAAAGCAATGCACCAATGTACCAAAGAGCACCTTTGGGAAGCTATTTATTTCAGCCACAGAGCTGTTTCTGTGTGTGTGTGTGTGTGTGTGTGTGTGTGTGTGTGTGTGTGTGTGGAGTGAGTGATCTCCCCACAGCAGGAGTGATTGGAAACGTGATGTTCTCCAGTCGACGGAGATGACCTGATGTTCGCGCGAGGACGTCAGCTGAGGGAAACGTCTACAAGGCTGTACAAGGAAGGTGTTGACGACGAACGGTGGGGGAAACTCTGTAAGACACCCAGGACGAACTACGTTGTGCTGGAAGTCAGTATTGGCAACGTAACTCAAGCCATACCGCCTAGTTATGTATCACCCATCAGAGACACCTCACTCTTTGTAGGTGAGACGCCGAAGACTCGACTTAATCTGAACTCCCGACTAAACCAAGTTGCTGTCAGTCATCCTCTGACAAAAACAGACAGTTGGGAAGACTGATTATCAAGCTCGAATTTTGGGACTCATGGTTGAAGGTAAGATTAATGAGGGGGTTTCAGTTTCTGTCTGTAATTCTTTCGCCTCAGAGAAATAACTTACGAAGATTGCATTGGATTTAGCGTTCGCGTTGGATTTGGCGTTCGTTCGATCTATCCATTCACACTGAAGAAAACGGGACGCTAGATGATCAGTCTAGGAAATTTAGTCCTGCGTGTCACAAATGTCTAGACGAAAAATTCAGTAAGGAGGATAATGGGAAGGCTGAAGTTATAAATAGTCATGCAACTGGAAAAAGAAGAAAATAGGGAGTGCACTGAATGCCATTGTGAATGGGAAAATTCTTTCTCAATGAATGAGCGAAGAAGCTCGTGTCCTTCAGGATAGGTTAAATATAAAGGTCTCTTGGGGTCATAATCTTCCAGGCGCTTGCCATCTTGACCGTCATCCTCACCCATGGCATAGACACTTTCCTCATCGCTACCGTCCACGCAAAGCACATCGCTAGGGTCGCTTTTGCACACTCCCTAACCTCAACTGCAGCACAAAATGTTTTCACTCAGGATTTTCCCGGTACCCACCTCCAAGAAATACACGTTGAAAGAGTCTGCATAACTAGCAGATACGTTCTTTGCTTTTGGCGATGTTCTGTATAAACTATATAATTCACTCTCTCATTCTTCACTAGAAAAAAAAAAAAATAGGATCATATCTCGATCCACTATTACGGCGTCCAGTCTGACACACGTCACGGGAAATCACAGATTTCGAAAGTCATAAAAAGAAAAAATAGTAGAAGGTATTAAGATAGACTGACACCAGAAAGACACCAACGAAGATATGAATATATATATATATATATATATATATATATATATATATATATATATATATATATATATATATATATATAGTCGAGCGTTCCTTCTCTTGTTTGGTTTTTCTACCTGGCTTGTGCTGCTTGGAGGCCTGGATCGCACAAAATAGACAAAGTCAGGGGAAACAGCGATCTTGGAGTATTTGCATAACAAAGGACTAACCCCGAAGGATATTCATGGACACCTGGGTCGGTGCTGCTGCATACGCTAGGGTTAAGAAGTGGAGGCGCTGAATGCGAGCAAAGTCGAGGCCGAATGAACCCTGAAAATGACACTTCCTCCTGACGCTCAGGAGAAAAGCAAATTGTGGAGAGAAGCTTTGACGTGATCCACACAAAAAACAGACAGAAGCCTTCGACTTGAAGATAAGGACATAGTGGAAGACCACAGTCTTGTGCGAATCATAAGGTAACCTCCATCTGTGACAAGTAATTGGGGAAATATTCTCGACACTATGCCACAAATGTTAACCCAGGGTCACACAAACTGGCAAGTAGGATATATAGTTAAGACATGAGCAAAACTTTTACTATCATTGAGTCCAAGGTCATACAGGGGTATATCACAGTAATGATAACATAATAAATCAAAAACGAAAGATATCGTTAGGCATCCTATAATGTTTCGTATGGACAAATCGACGATTGTATGGAAAAAATTCTCTCCTATCGGGTTTTCCCAGCCTTTGTATGTGCATAAAAGATATATTCAAAACAGTCAGAAAAAAAAAACCCACATGCATGCTCTTACTGCAGCACCGTGGCATGAGAATTTCTGTACACAGTAAACAGTCTTCCGCTCGATCTGCCTCAGTCTGTTCAGCGGTGGGTTGGCCTGCCTTTGAAGCTCGATGAACCTGAAAACTCAATTTTCGAATTGTGATTACCTTTATCTGCACGTATCATTCTGGGAATACTTAACTGCAGTCGTGAACTATACAATGTGTATCTCTTTCTAACTCCATGAGCACGACTGTACGACTTTTGAGCACGACGATACGACCAGTGAGGACGATTGGTACGGCGTTTTGAGCACGACGGTACGACCCTTGAATACAATTGTAAATATCCTCGTGTAAGATGGACTAGACTTCAACCCTGACCATTTCAACGTTAGGTGAAGGGTTCTGCCATCATACACTAGGGTCGTACAACTGTGTTCAAAGGTCATTACATTGTAGCAAATAGGTAGAAGACAAAATATCAAAACAGATAATCTAATATGATTACACTAATATCCTAATCAACATAGTTATGATAGAGTTATAGTTGACTATAGTTAAAACACGGACATTCTTCATGCCAGCGCCTCCTGCTAGCCATCAGCGGCCCTATCTACGACCAAAAGATTATCACAACGACCTCATGGCACTCAAGAGCTTGAGGACCAATCGTAGAGATTGCTAATGTAAGAAAATGTCTCTTGATAACCCGTAATCCTTAGCTTTATCATTCTATATAGATAACCCTTGGCATCTTTACTATAACCAGTGGCTCAATATTTGATAAGTTATCTTGAAATCCAGAGCGCAGGAGGAGACTAACATCAAGTGTATAGAAATGACACTCAGAGAGAAGAGGACGCAGCTTTTATCCAGCAGTTACTTACGTATTCTTGACCACACTCAAGCCCAGAGTGAGCTATACCTCGCCCGCTCGTTCCCTGAACGCCATCCCATCCAGCCACGTCCTCGACATCTTTCAATCCTCTTGGACAAGTTTGCCTCCTAAATTTAAGTCTCTAGACGCAACACGACCATCTCCCCGTTTAGGAAGCACTCCATAAAATTCACTCATTCTTGGGCCTCGGAATTACGACCATTTCTTTTTGTCGATTTCATACCGTGTTCAACCCTTTCCTCCATTCCTCCATTCTCTCTCTCTCTCTCTCTCTCTCTCTCTCTCTCTCTCTCTCTCTCTCTCTCTACATATACATTTAGCATGTCTTATTAAATATCTGATGTAGTGATGTTTTACGCTATGGTAATCTACAATATTTTCATTGCTCTAGGATTCGATATATGATCACATTTGTAGAACCAAATATATGCATGTATGCACGTGTGTATACACATGCACGTATTCATGTGTCCGATTATGTACTCATGTCTAATTCTGTGCATAATTCTACTCACAAACATGTTAAGTATCCTGCAGGCAGACCGTAAATATGCCGAAATGGTTATTTTGACAGGAACCACCAATATCCTAACATCACGGAGGTGTTGTCAGTTTGGTTACAGTCTCGTGACTTTACCTCACTGAAAGGGCCAAGAGTTTAGAGCTCACAGGAGACATCAGCCTGAATGTGTATTGGAAATTAACAATGTGGAATCAGGAGTGGTAGAGTATGTGTGGATCAGGTGTCTGCTTTGAAGAATGTGTTAGGAATACTGAGTGAAACGGACGGATTTTTTTATGAGGCAGTTATGGATCTGGAGGAAGCATACTTCAAGGGTGATAGAGGTGGTTTGTGGAAGGCACAACGAATATATAATGTGGAAGAAAAAATACTAGAAGCAGTGAAGAGTATTTATGAAGAGAGTAAACATTAGGAGTACGTGGGCAGTATTCTTTCTCCCTTATCCCCAGGATTATATATATATATATATATATATCCCTCGGGTAAGGGAGAAAGTACTCGTAGAAGACGACCTAGAGGGGCGGGAGTGAGTGGCTGAAACCTCCCTCTTCCTGTATTGCAATTACTAAAAGTTGGAACTGGATAAGCCAAGCGGAGAATTCGAAGAGTGCTCGTCCTTCTCGAAGGCTCAGGCTGAGGTGCTTGAATGTGTGTGGATGTAACCGAGATGAGAAGAAAGGAGAGAGATAGGTAGTATGTTTGAGGAAAGGTGGCCTGGTTGTTCTGGCTGCTTGCTCTGGCTGCAAGTGAAACAAGGCTCAAGGGTACAGGGCAAGAATGGCTTAGAAATGTCCTGGGTGTAAAGTCAGGAGTTAATGTGAGGTTGGAAAGCACTACTGTCGAAGCCAGAGTTTTAGAAATGAGAGTGCAAGGGATTGAGGTCCAGACTAATGTGGTTAAAAGAGAAAATGGAGTGTGAGAGTTGGATGATTACTTGTACTTATGCACCCGGCCATGAGAAGAAATATCATGAGAGGTAAGTCTTTTGGAAGCTGCTGAGTGAGTGTCTCAGCAGTTTATATGTAAGATATCGGGTATTGGTGATTTCAGACATAAATGCGTTACCGATTAATATGGCAAATGAGGGTATAATTGGGGAGCGTGTGGTGAATAGAAATGTTGAACAGCTTGTGGAGTTGTGTGCTGAAAAGAGGACTGGTGACTGGGACTACCTGGTTTAAAAAGAGGGACATACATATGTACGAGTATATGTGGTTGAGTAAGAAAGATGGTCAGCGGACATTATTGAATGTGACCATTCTTCGTCTGTTCATGGCGCTCTCTCGATAACGCAAGAAATGGCGATCAAGTATGAGAGGAAGGAAATGAAAGTATGAAGGTTCTTTTTGAGGTTACGAACTGTGTTTATTCAACTAAGTTGAGCTATATAGGAAATGGAATTTCACGAAGGCATATCATTTTTCTTTACCTTCGAAATCAAATGTCTCTTTTCTATTGATGTTGCTAATACGGACAAAATTTCTCTCTGCCAGGGTTAAGCATGATAAAAGTCAAAGGATTTTCCAATATCGTCTTAAACTGACCAAGCAAACAACCTTTAATACAATCAACTGCGATTCACAGAACATCTGCTCTCAGCTTTGCAGGGACAGGGGCCCAACACCGCTGAGATTAAGTTACTCCAAGATAGGAAGAGTCTTTAGTAAGTAGGAAGATTGGCCTGGTACCCACGCTTTTGCTAAGGTGCCTAATTGATCCCATGACTTCTTATTGCCTACAGCTCTTGAGACACTGCCTAAGATGCAGTACTTAGGCGGACACTTGATAATATGACTCAGTTCATTGCTAAGAAAATTACGACGTTTCGAAAAGGAGAAGCAGGGGACAAAAAAAAAAGATCTAATGCCAAAGCCTTAATAAGAAGTTCAAGGTAATTAACATGATCAATTTCAAGATTTAGATTCATAAGGTTAATACCTTGAAAGATTACAGTTTAGGATTTCAGATAATCGAAGATGGTAATCTTTACTGTGAAAACGATTACATGGTTATTTTCCCCCCCAAAACAAGAGCCTGAACACAGGCTCTGAATGCCTTCCTGGTGAGCTTAAACCAACCGGAATCGTTGTATCGTATAATGTCACTGTAGGGGATTCCACTTCCTCACAACATTGAGACTGTGCTGGCGTGGATATAGGATCCACTGTGACGTTCTCTTCATCCAAAACTGAGCTAGGTAAGCAATGGACCCAAAAATCCTACTCAAATTACATGTCCTTGCTAAGGAATAGTTCACTGAGTACAAAACACATAGAAACTCAAGTAGCAATAGACCACCGGAGGCCTTTTAATGCTGTTTATCAATTCTCTATACATAACAACCTTAGGACGTCAAGTCTTCCTGGTGTCTGGTGAGAAAGGTTAAAATGACGCCTTTTAAGCCTCGCGAAGCAAGTCTCGGCTCCTTCGATTAACCGAACACGAGAACCTCATAGCCGCTAGGTCTTGTTAGAGGTCTTCCTTCCTTGTCTCTTAGCAAGCGTTGATCTCATGCAGGTCTCTCGCCTCTTTGGCTACTCCGTCATCTTCCTCCTTGTTCAGCACGCATGCCATATGCGGGAAAATCGACTCAGGTATATCAGTGAGTATCCTAACTTCCGTAAAAGTACAACAATCTGCCACAGAACATGCGCGATGTTATCATATTTTGATTCATGATCTCGAACATCCTTTGTCTTTTTCCCCCATACAAAGACCCACGTCTTTTCCCTTACAAAGACCCCCCACGTCTTTACTCATAAGAAGACCCAAACTTCTTTTCCTATACAAAGGCACCATGTCTTTCCCCATACAAAGACCCACACGTCTTTTCCCATACCAAGACTCCCACGTCTTTCCCCATACACGTCTTTTCCCATACAAAGACCCCCACGTCATTTCCCATATAAAGACAACACGTCCCTTTTCACCTTTTACAGACACACGTGTCTTGCCACTGGTGGAAGTAGTGGTAGTAGTAGTAGTAGTAGTAGTAGTAGTAGCAGTAGTAGAAATAATGCCCGTCTAAACACGATGATGTTGCTTAAGGAGCGTCGTCTCTGCGGTATCTCATAAACCAGCAGTGCGAGAGGTGTGGCGAGATGTGATGGTCGCGAACGATAAGACCCGTCCATGGTATAAACTCCAAGCGTACCCGGAGACGTTATATCCTGAGGGAGACGTACTTTTCAAAGCATAACTTCACCTACGGTTTTTCCTGGGACTTTGTGTGGATGAGTGGGTAAAAGAGAGGTGGAACCCCGTCTTTCCAGAAGTGATTAACCTCTCTTCCTGTATTTCTCAACAGAGAGTTTTTTTGCTTGTGTGTGTTCCTCCACTAACCGACCTCCTCCTCCTCCTCCTCCTCCTTCTCCTCGTCATCCCCCCTACACCCTCTTCTGTCACAGTCCTCTCTATCCCTCCCCTTTCTCTCCTCTCTCTCTCTCTCTCTCTCTCTCTCTCTCTCTCTCTCTCTCTCTCCCTAATCTCTTTTCTCTTTTCCACTGTATCTTTTCTCCTCTCACCCCTTAATGACACTCCTTTTTCATTTTTATGCTTTCGTTCCCCCTTTCCTATCATCTCTTATTTCTCTGTGTTTTTTTTATCCTTTTTTTTCGCGTCCGTCTGTATCCCTCCACACTCCTACTTATTGAAGACCTTCGCTTGGATCACGTGAGACACCGTCGTGGTAAGGTTAACATTACCGTCTTCATTGAGACCGTGTATTTAACATGTGTTTCCTCTGCCGGAGCTCTGGGGAGTGTTAGTACATCAGCACCCCTTAGGTTTCCCTCATACGCTTGATGTCTGGAGTCTTCTCTGTCATTCCTTTCTAAATCCACGTTTATGGCCTCAGCTGAACAAATGTAAAGTTGCTAAAAGTGTGATATCATGGTTGTGAGGAAACCTAGTTCCTTTGAAGTTATCATTGTTTTTAGTATTACTTTAGAAATAGGGTCCTGACCTAGCTAGATTAATTCTGATGAAATATTACCATGACTTCCATACTAGAGAAACTACTTAGTCTGATTATGCATTCATAAGACATCACAGACCTTCTCTACACGATCAAAGATGTTAAGCAATGCTTGGTCTGGTTAGTTTTTGGATGGATGCTCTCTCTCTCTCTCTCTCTCTCTCTCTCTCTCTCTCTCTCTCTCTCTCTCTCTCTCTCTCTCTCTCCCTCGTGTGTGTGTGTGTGTGTGTGTGTGCATATATATCAGTAGACGGTGCATGCAAGTGGTAACACTGAGAGGAAGTCACCTCGAATATGGCTGTATCATCACCAGGCTACATACGGGAGCAGGGAAATGGTGGACTCCCTTACAATGAGAAGAACACTACCCACGTATCTCCTGCGTGTCGCAGTGGGCGACTGTAAAGCGACGGAGGCAAAGGGGTTAGAACCCTTATTCGTCTTATATAATAGCTTTCTAAAAACAGGAGCATGAGAAGGATCGAAAGGAGATTTGTTCCCCTCATAAGCTCAGGCTAGGATGCCTGAATAAGCATGGTTATGACTAGTATAAAGGAAAGATAGTCACCATATTTGATGAGTGTGATACATTAGGTGTGGCTGTGAGCGAGGCAAAGATGAAGGTTAATACAGTAACGGAGTGGGCGGAGGCATAGGGCTCCCGGTGTAAATACAAATGGGAGAATGCTTTTAGCGGTGTGGGCTAAAAGAGGACTGAGGATCAGGTATATAGCTGACGAAACGTTGCATTCATAAGTATACGAGGGTGAGTGGGGCTGGGGATCGCTTGGAGTTAATTGATAACGTAGCTAGTTCAGAGAGATGCAAGGAAATTGGTGGATGTGAACGTCTTGAGATGAGTGGAATGGATGATTTTAATTTGGTACGGGTGAACATGAAATTTGGTGGTGGGATTAGTAAATGAGGGAATGACACGTGTGAAAGGATTGCTGAAAGTGAGCAAGCTTGGAGAAGTGACCTGCGAACTGAAATATTAGGAGAGATTGAGTGAGAAGAGGTACAGTGTGAGAGCAAAATGAAACTAGGGTGATGGATAAGGAGTAGAAAGTATTTAGGGAAGCACTGAGGTCGGGTTTTGACTGAAATGTGACGAGGGCTAATGACGAAGAGAAATAGGAAAAGAGGAGACGCACTTTAAGAATATCAGAGAAAAAGGTAAAAGCTGCCATTTAATAAGGAACAGCTTATAGCTTTTGAACATTGGGTGACCCATCAACAACTAAGGAGATAGATCGGCCAGAGAGGAAGCTAGATATGAGGGAACAAATAGAAGCAGGAATGGAAAAAAGATGAGAGCGTGGAGAAGACACTCTTGTGCTGTACTTCTTCCAAAGAAATGGTAACGAGAGATGAAAAAGCTAGATCTTTATTGAAAGAGAAAGGTGAAGCGTATGGACGGCATTAGAGAAAGGGAGTAAAGGAGTGTGAGAGAAAATGGCTGTTGAATCTTTGCTTGATTTCCTAAGCTTGTAGAGTTAATTTCTGCACCTCATTGCTCTTGCGATACCTGAGGAATACCATTCTGGTCTATCGGTGATTTTACCGCTCCTATCGCGCGTAGGAACGTATGTGTCTTGTTGGTGCACGTAACGTCGCTCAAAAACATGTCCGCATTTCGTCTTGGCATCGCTAAGGCTGACGCCGTCTCTATTGTACTATCTCCTACCTCCCGTGAGGTCGAGCTTTGGGTCCATAAAGCCTCTACGTATATGATCATCTCAGCACAGGCTTCTTAGAGAGAGAGAGAGAAGGAGAGAGAGAGAGAGAGAGAGAGAGAGAGAGAGAGAGAGAGAGAGAGAGAGAGAGAGAGAGAGAGAGAGAGAGAGAGAACATTGTCACAACCACCAGATTCAGTCATAACCAGCAGATTCAAATTTACACAAAAGGTGTTGGGCTGTAGGCAACAGACGCCCAGGGCAGCACCACCGCCGACCTGACTTAGGGGTATATAACTGCTGTCCAGGACCACTTTACATCCTATGTTTTTTTTTTTTTTTTCAGGATCGCTGGTCCTCCTTTCTGTTTTTCGTAAAATCAAGCCTTAACATCACCCAGTATGCACTATACACCAATCTTACGTTGCTTACTTCCTACCTGTATGCTCGTTTTCTTTACAATCTCCTCGGGGGGACTCAAAAAATTCAAAGTGACTGGAGGCAGGAGGTGGAGGAGGAAGAGGAAGAGGAGGAGGAGGAGGAGGGAGGAATTAGGCGTGGGGTTGAAATTTTTTCAACCCAAAGTCGAGGAACATTTGGGGGAGAAAAAATCAATCTTTTTGATACTAATGAAGCTTTAGAATACGTAGAAGTTCCATTAAACGATAGATATTCTAGCAATACAGTCTATCTATCTATCTATCCATCTATCTATCTGTCTATCAGTCAGTCAATTAATGTATCTATCTATCCATCTAGCTATATACCTATCTATCTATCACTCTATTAATCTATCTATTTATCTATCTATCTATATGTCTATCTATCTATATATCTAGCCTCTCCCCCTCCACCCCTGGGAAAGATAGCTTCTTGAAGGCACCACCACTTCCCCGCCTCAAACTAAGGGTGACCAAGTCTGTCAATTTTTCTATTGTAGAGCCTGAGTTATGCTAATAGCTTTTGTAACTTCATTAAACAAATTTACATAACTTTAACATGTTCTTGGTTCAGGCAAATCCCATGGACGGCTTACTTAGGAGAGGGGCTTCGCACCTCCCTGGGGCTAGGTGTCAGAGGCCTTAAGTGATAAACTGACTGATATGTGGATAGATAGTCAGCTCGATTGATAAAACAATATCATATATATATATATATATATATATATATATATATATATATATATATATATATATATATATGTATATATATATATCACCCCTGCGTGTCGTACGAGGCGACTAAAGGGGAGGGAACGGGGAGGTGGAAATCCTCCCCTCTAGTTTTTGTTTTCCAAAAGAAGGAGCAGAGAAAGGGGCCAAGCTAAGATTTTCCCTCTTAAGGCTCAGTCCTCTGTTCTTAATGCTACCTCGCTAGCGCGGAAAATGGCAAATACATATATATATTATATTATATATTATTCTTTCGTTTTTATATCTTTCACTTTCTCCAAGAATAAACAATAAATCACCATCCCTTCGTATTCTGGGGTCGATTGATTTGAAACCAGACAGGCACATATCTGGGTTTAAGAAGTAATCCTAAAAGTATTTCATAAACTCTTTCCATTCTCGTCTTTTACAGGGTTTTAATGAGGTTAAATCCTAAAAACGTATAGTCTGGCCTGTTGTCCATTATATTCTCAATAGATCGAGTCCAAACATTGGCTACAGATACCTCTCCGCAGGCTCGTACAATCCACAGGATAAACCATATTCTGGATTTTCATATTATCGTTCTTCAGTGTTTGATACCTTCCAACCTTTGAGCACAGTAGGGCTGGTAATTCCGGGTCGTGTTTGGTAAATATTCTTTGAAATTTACGACAGTGGCATCTTGTGGCATCTCTTCAGAAATGGCGTAGCTGAAGGGCTTTTCTATTCCATTCTCGGGGGTCAAAACTTAAAATGATTATTTTTTCTTTTTTGAAATGGGCCTTACCTTGGTTATAATTCAGCCAATATTCACAAAATAGAACCCAAAGATTTTTTCTTTTAATGTTGTACAATATACGTATGTGGCTATTTTTTGGCTATTCTCTAAGGGGTCACAGAATTCATCAGAAAACACATTTTAGGGCTTTTTGTTCATTTCTTTGCCACCAACTCAGCCAATATTCATGAACATTAGAACAAAAGCTTTCTTGTCCTGTAAGTACGTAACGTAAGTGAAATATATTTTCTTACCAGATAACTATCAAGTTATTACTCTTTCAGAGACTGACAAAAATCATATGTTTTTGCTTGTTATTAATTTTACTTCAGCCATCGCTAATGAAACTTACTCATTAACTGGCACATTTTCTAACTCCTATTTATGAGGACTGAGACAAAGATAACTAAAGTGTATTGGAAGGAGACCTACTTCATTCGCTTGCAGATCATTGCTTCTCACTACTTCTAGTTATTTTACGGACATGGTGATTTTTCACCATCATTCTTTTTCTATGCGTGACTCGGAACGCAAAATGACAAAACAGTGAAGAAGAAAGGTTAAGCACGCGGAGGAAAAGACGACGAAGAAATAGGTGGAAACTGTGAGGGAGACAGACTGTCAATGATGAATGAAGGAGGAATTGAAAAAAAAAAACATATAATGACTAGGGGAAAAGAATAATGAAAAAGAGGGAGGAAAGAGGGGGAAGGAGAAGGGTTGGAAACGGGAGAGGGGAAGGGGAGAGGTATATGAGATAGGAGAGGGAAAGTTGGAGGAAGGGCAGGGGGCAAGAGACAGGAATGATAATACGAAAAGAGAGGAGAAAAAATATATGAAATTCTGTGGCAAGTCGTGGCACTTCTCTCTTATTAACTCACAATCAGGTACACGTAAGCGACGTAATAATCTGCAATTGACATCCATGGAACCTTGGCAGGTACACTGTAGTCTGTGAGGTTCTAGTTACAAAACCCTCTCACCTCACGCATTGAGCTCATGAGAAATCGAAGTCATTCGATAAACTGTGCTCAGTGTTCAGAGGGTATTACTACCATTGCCAAAAGCCTTAAGTCTTTATATGAGGATGGGTCTAACATTAGAATTATCACACAACTGTACGATCTATGCTCTGTGATAGGATATTGCACTAACGAAATCTAACGCACTGGACAGCCCAGCTTGAGCCATTCTAATCTAAGTGGTTTGCTTAACGTACAAACGAAGAGGTAAAGAGATGATGGGATGTATCTAGCCAAAGGTGATCACGAGAGAGTTGCAAGAGATTGATGTTGCAAAGAAGCAAGGTGCTTTGGGAGACCATTACATTATAATTATTGCTGAAGCTCTTATGCAAGTTGCGAGAAGTCCTAAACACACCAGTGAAAAAGTTAAAGCAAAAAGAGAAGTGAGCTCTGTTTTACACAAAGGTGAGGGTTTTTAGATTTGAACCTCAATTGCCTGAAAGTTTTTGATACTATACCGCGAGTAAGGCTGCATAAAGAAGCTGGGTGACCAGGCAAATATAAGAGGGACACTCCTCCGATGGAGAGATTATCTTAGGGGAAGAGGCCAAAAGACGCATATCAGGGAACCCTTGTCTATATGGGTGGAGTGCCGCAAGGATTTATCTATGATATTGATCACTGGTCTCTATGAGCCCTTTGTGAGTTATTTTGTAACACAATAGGCACTATTATAATTGATCGTCCCATCACACTGGCTTCGTTTTAGAAATAGACCGTCTACTACGCACTGGTACGTATGTTCCTCCTACTGCTTTGAAGGTTTTACTGAAGCCCTTGACACTATTAGATTTGTGATGGATGTAATGGAAAGATACAAGAGTGGAGTTGAAAATTTTTTGGAGATGAGTTTCCCTATTTTCTAAGCAAAAGGAAAATATACTATTTTGCTTTCTCTCACTGGTTTACGCCTGGCGTCTGTCTGAAGTTCTTCTGCACTCAATACTTTCACAGAATTTCATTCTATGTAACCAAACTGAAAGTACATTCTCCCAAAGTTTTCGTCAAAACAAACCAAAGTTCCCCACAAAAATCTTACAATCCACTCGTATACAGACTCCTCAGATCTCGAATAGTTGAAGGTTTCCATTGTTCCGCTCGCTCAAGTGCCTTCAAGGCTAGAACCACAGTCCTCCCAGCCATTAGAAATCACACATGCGGAAATGATTACCTCCTGTCGGAATCCATGGTCCTGGTAGGAGCCAGTGGGAGCAGAAGCTTCATAATTTCCTCTATTTACCTACGCTCTTCGGGAAACTCTTAATGAGGAGGATATGCTTCATGGAAATTACATCTCGTTTCACACGTTTAGTGGTTCATGAAGCTTGTGGGCAGATCAGATGACGAGTTAACAGGATGAAAAACGTGTGTGTGTGTGTGTGTGTGTGTGTGTGTGTGTGTGTGTGTGTTTGTACTGAAAGAAGAGAAGGCATGAGTTAGAGATGGTAAGGAAAATGGTATATGGTTCTATTTTCCATTAATTCAAAAACACAAGTAGTTAATGTCCACCACAGTTATTGATGAATATTATCATTAATACCTTTTTCACTTAAATTGGTCACATGGGTAACCTAAATATGCCTATGGATGGGAACACTCGTTCATTAGTTTTGAAAACAAACTGCTAGTTTGCAATAGCAGAAACCATCAGACTTCACGTAATTTTGCTGTTCACACGTCTGGTTTTTCCCTGTTCTATTTCACGGCACAACAAAATTCAATTAGAATTATGTAATATGTTTTCTTTACATTTATGTAGAAATGACATATCTGCAAAACGGTTAGATTACATCGAAATCACAAAAGTCTTTGTCAGTATGCAGTCAAAGTTTCCACTTATCTAGTAATCCTTTTACCGAAAACTTTGCATAAACCTTCCCAGTGTATAAACCTTTGATTTCAAGACTCGAACGACAAGTATTAGACACACACACACACACACACACACACACACACACACACACACACTTGGATCACATATCGTCAATATTGCTTCTCACTCATTACAGAATGATAGATTACCTCCCAATTATTTGTGTAGACAGACCTGATGTGTGACTGTTTATCGTCCTCTAAATTATTAACTCGATAAAGTTCTTACGAATCTCTGGACGGTGGTGTATAGATTCAGATCGTCTGGAGGGTTTCCGAACACAACATTAACCGTTCTGAGGGTTTCCGAACACATTAAACGTTCTTCCGAACTTAGTAAGTTAAAGATAACTCTATTATGTGATTATTTTTTCTCCCTTTCTCGCTGTAATAGTTTTTTCTAATCTTCTCAGTACTTGATCAATTGTTGCGATGCTTTTTTTAATGGTGTTTAATACAACATGAAACTCTTTAAGGTTGTAAGCGAATGGAATGTAGAAAGAAACCTTCTAATAGACCAATCCTCAGAAACCTGTCTTCAAATTAGTTTTGATTAGATTTTAACTATCTGTATCTAGTCTTATCAATCTATCAGTCTACTTAATTCTTTTTTTTTCTCCCTGCTATGTTTGCTCTCTTGCCTATCCTTTCATTATCAATTAGCATGCCAGAGAGAGAGGGAGAGAGAGAGAGAGAGAGAGAGAGAGAGAGAGAGAGAGAGAGAGAGAGAGAGAGAGGGGAGAAACGAACCTCCCTTGAATCCTGATTCTTGTTCGAGATGAATATTTTCAATAACTGGTCTCCCGTGTTTTGTGCTAGTTTCGTCCAGAATTGATACCAACCCTGTTAATATCTTAATGGCTTTCAAACTCCGATCGCTTTAGTCACGACAATTTCTTTAAACTCAGAAAACGAAGGTAAGTCTGCTTCTATTTTCTTGCAAGGTTTTCGGAAATTAGTGGAGGTGACACGTTTCTTATTTCGGTAATTTCTCTCTGGCTGGCAACGCTCAATGAGTCTATACCTCCCTGGCGTTCTCTTTGATGGAGTTAGGAATGTGCTGCGGATCAGACACCTCGCTTCCTGTTATGACCATGTTATTCATGACAGCTTCCTCCAGCTTAGGCGTCGGCAAATCTGATGAATGTTTGTGGCGTCCTTCTGTGCCAAATTACCACCACTTACTTGACTCACTGTTTCCTTGCGCTACCTCGCAAACGCGGGAGACAGCTACAAAGCAAATCAATAATATATATATATATATATATATATATATATATATATATATATATATATATATATATATATATATTTCTTCTTTCATACTCTTCAGCATTTCCTGCGTTAACGAGGTAGCGTTAAGAACAGAGGACTGGGCCTTTGAGGGAATATCCTCACCTGGCCCCCTTCTCTGTTCCTTCTTTTGGAATAAAAAATAAGAAAAAAAAGGCATTTTACTGCTTTGCATGAGCTTATCAATTATCATCTTACATAATTCACGGATCCCTCTATTCTTCTGGAACCGTGAGAGGATAAACAGCAATTTGCGCTAACTTTGTTTTCCATGTATGACTGATGCCGCTACAATCTTGTGTGTATGAGCCTCTATATGTTAAATCTGTTGCCCTTGGGGTTGAATCTTATTTTTTCAAGGCCATAAAACGATACAAAAGCAAGTGGGTTTTTCTGCTTATGATGCAGGTTAATGGGAATATGAGTTCTCATTATCGCTCACGAGTGACATGGGATATGTCTCTCACATCTACTGCTGTCATCTGTAAAGATGTGAGATAAATGTCCCTAAAATTGGCCATCGTAAGTGAAGATTTGAAAGAAGATCTCTCACCTCACTCATGTCATTACCTTGAAAAAAGATCTCCCATTTCACTCGTATGATTACCTTTAAAAGAAGATCTCTCACCTCACTCATGTCATTATCTTCGAAAGAAGATCTCTCACCTCACTCGATTCATCAACTTTGAAAGATCTCTCTTCCCAATCGTGTCATTAACTTTGAAAGATCTCTCACCTATCTCATTTGAAGTCTAATCTCTCACATCACTCGTCTCGTTAACTCTGAAAAAAAGACCTCTCACCTCACTCGTCGCATCAACATGACACTTTAGACTAACATGTTTGTTGTTGATATATTTCTTACTCACTTCACAAATGAATAGTTTATAACAGAAGAGCCACGTCCATTAGTGTTATTGCCTGATGTGTTGAGATTCAACAGGTGGAAAGTACATTGTAAGCGAGTGTGTGTGTGTGTGTGTGTGTGTGTGTGTGTGTGTGTGTGTTGAGTTAGATGATGACTACGTAATATGTGATTAGCCACCAATTTGACTGAAATACATTCCAGTTTTGACGATGAAGAGATGAAGCCACTTCAGCAGGATTAAGCGTACAGCTGCTGAGATGAATTCAGTAAAAACTGACCAAATAGGATAATCTATCATCGTTTTGGATGCGTATTCCAGCGATTTACAGATCGTCTTTTAGGACTCTCAGATATGCAAGGCTTTAAGACGATGCCTCTTTTTTGACTTCTTTCGGTGAAAGGTTAATTGTCGTCTTATTACGATATGTACACCTCAAAGGCTATGGTAGGTTCTTACACTTACGCTGCTAAGATAACAATATATCGAATACTAAGCATATGTTTTATTCTCCTTCATGGAGCGTTAGGGTGCGAGTTAACGCCGATACCAAACAAGAATTGGCCTAGGATGATATATTAAGAAAAAAAGAAGTTTGAAAGTATCGTATTTTGAT
Organism: Panulirus ornatus; assembly: GCF_036320965.1. Taxonomy (NCBI): domain Eukaryota; kingdom Metazoa; phylum Arthropoda; class Malacostraca; order Decapoda; family Palinuridae; genus Panulirus; species Panulirus ornatus. Next base: position 79,576,668 of record NC_092227.1, on the reverse strand, counting down.
TAGACAGATCTAGAGAATTGTGTGTAGACATAAGTTGTGAGCGGCAACGGAAACGGTGTGCGGTGCAGCAGGAGAGGTTATAACAAGGTGTGTGGAGTGCTGCAGGAAAGGTTGTGACGAGGTTTGAAGTGCTGCAGGAGAGGTATTGATAAGATGTGAGGTGTAACAAAGGGTTATGACAAGGTGTGAGGTGTTGTAGTAGGGGTTGTGACGAGGTGTACGGTGCTGTAAGAGAGGTTGTGACGAAGTTGTGAGGTGCAGCAGGAGAGGTTGTGAGATGAAGGAAACGCTTTGTCGAAGCGAGAGGTATATCGTGTAAGGCTGATTCACAATGAGTTGTGCAAAAGGTACAAAGCTTAAACGTGAGTTGTACTCCGAGAAGCGAAGATCCCTGTGAATGAAGGAATACATCAATGGGAGTATATATATAGCAGAATTGTGCTGGCAGAAGGGGAGAGGCCGTCAGAATTAAGATCAACAAGTGATTGGCTGCCTTTTCAAATTTGTGATCATCTTGTAGATCAACTGGAGAAGTTGACCCGCTAAGACCAGTAAATAGAATATAGAGTAAGACGGCTTTCTGATCCCTCAGTTCTCGCCAGAAAAACAATAACATCAATTGTGCCCACCTTAAAAAGGCCCACTATACATCTTCCTTAGTGCCAACCGAAAGATACCCACTACAGGTCTTCGTTAGTGACCCGACGTAAAACGTGCACTGCAAGTCCGCATTCGTACCCACCTGAAAACGCCCCTCACCCCACTACGAGGCCTTCGTTAGTGCCTGCTTTAAAACGCTCGCTGCAAGTCCACGCTCGTACCCTCCTCAAAACGCCCACTAGAAGTCTTTGTTGGTGCAAGCATAAAACACCCACAGCAGGCTCTCTTTAGCTTACACGAATAAATAAAACTCTTACTGTAGATCCTCTTTGGTGTCCACCAAACAACAGGTACTAAACACCCACGTTGTCTCTAACCCCTGCAAAACACAACTCACTGAAAATCCTCGTTAGCAGATACCACAAAAAGCAATACATCTCTTCAGCAGTGTCCAGTGGAGATCCTCGTTAATGTCCTCCATACAACTTCACCTCAATATCCTGTTTGTGGCAACCATAAAACACCTGACCGCAGCCCTTCCTTCATGAACACCACACAACACCCTCTGGAAATCCTTGTTTGTATACAGTACAGTATACAACATCCACTACTCAGTCTTAGGCAGCGTTCACCACACGTTAACACTTTAGGATCCTCTATACCATCTTATGAGAACAGATAAAGATAACAGGTTTAAGCTGAAGTTCTTACTGATAAAGATAAAAACCCTGATGATTTGGATACATCAAGCACCACGTACAATAAGGAATGTAGAATGGACTAGAGGGCTAAAAAATGCTTAATTCTGATGTTTTCTGACTGAAGTCTCATCCAGCATCATCTGTTGGACCTGTTATCCATGGCAACAAGGAGACTGTCCAGATGTGGGAATGGAAGTAATTCAATCTTACTGTGATTCAGTAAAGTCGAATATGCAAAAGATAGATAAACTAAAGAACTAAAGCCTGGAAGGAAATGACCTACTGAAGATCATTGGAATATATTCACGAGCGCAGAAACATGCAGTTACATTGCCTCTCATGTGGAGGAAATTGCAAAGCAATGCATAAAAAGTGTACGCGGATGGTATTCGACATATTTGAAAATCAACAGTTCATAATACCTGTACGCAGGAGAGAGAAAAGTTCTTTTTTTTTAAGAGTCTGATAAATGTAATGAGAATTCAGATAGGAACGCCTAACAAAAATACATTACCTTTTAGCTCATTAATACAGCTTGGTACTTTTTCTATAGAGGGAAGCATAGAGTGTAATTAATCAGCAGAATGAATAAGGGAATAAGTGAAGTACTAAGTTTGACTTGCACTGATTCCACACATACTGGAAATGATGAAGAGTAACATGACTTTCACGTTATGAACATGACCTGCAGTGCATGTGACCACGTCAACACTGGCAAGACAAACGTCCAAAATGATGAAGTGAATCACAAATACACATTTGTTAATCTGACTGGAAGGGGCAAAGCAAAAAAGAATCGAACCCTAATTTTCATCATCAGATATTACAGAGATGAGTGAAAATAGTCCAGTTTGCCATTGAATGTCCAGGTAACAGTAGGATGAACTGAAGGAAAAGGTCTTAGAGCACTTCCTGGTTACGTGAGGATTGAAGAAGAAAACGTAAATGAATCTTGTCAAGATGGTGAACATCACAGTAGAGAGGATCCGTATGTTGGAGGGGGAAAAAAACAACATGGTAGGATAAACAATGAACTTCATCGTAACATACAAGACCTGCACACATCCAGATATTTCAGCCACTCAACCCATGACCGACCTGAATAGGAGTAACGGTAGTCTGAGAACGTGTCTCGTATCTTGCAGAGCAAGACTGAGTGTCGAGGTGGAACTGGTGAAGCTGAGAGAGGGAGAGGAAGAAGATTGTCAGACTCAGGAAATGGTAAAATCCTCTCAGAGATCTTGAGAACTCCGGGGTGATCAGAGGCTAACAGCTCTTTCTCGCGCATCTAACACACTCAAGATAACGTTAAGTAATCTGTTCTCTTCCTCCCCTGTCTCAGTTAGTAGGTAAGGACAGGAGGATTCTGGGGTGTGCTTGGAGTCGTCTTTCAGCAGCAGGAGTGGCTACCTTTCTCGGAAAGCATTCAGATGCGACACGTTTTGCCGGTGGGACAACATCTGAGAATTTGAATTCTCTTTGGAGGAGACTTCTCGACTTACTCGATAGATGCAGAGGGATCGAGGATCAAATCGTCTACTGACGAAGGCATCGACACCGTAGATATGTCATGGGGGAAATGAGAGTAACTTACAAGGCAGTAAAGATGAAAGAATAGAAAGGCGCCTGTCAATTTGATGATCACTTGCTGAATCTATTGAGGCTGTCCAAACCCGAAGAAACATTAGACGAAGTGACTTGGTGCTTGGCATTTAAGATGAATGAATTCTATGCGACTATTGATAGCAGAGTGATGCGCTACTGCATTTCACTTTTGAATGTTTTACTAAGCAGAGGCCAGTCCGACCTAGGATATTGAAGTCTGATTCACTATTCCTGGATTTAGTGAGTCAATATGTCATGTGATTCTTGAAAAGCTAGGGGTAACAGCCTCTTCTAATTTACCGACTGTGGGATCGAAGATCATAGTAACGAGATAGCGATTCAACCATGACAAGCTAGAGACGATTACCTAAACCGGTATGAAATGGATCCACTCAAGGCATCGAGGGAGACCCTTTTCCTCGAGGTCGTGAAGGAATGCATATCTTACCATCACCATATACAGGTGCATTCGAACTGCTCCTACGAGGCCCGTCAGAAAAAACATTTATCTACGTATGCTGTAACACCTTTTGCCATATGAATACAAGTAGTCCTTCCTGTCAGCGCGCTTGATGGACTGTCCTTCCCCTCTCTTCAGAATCAGACCCGTTACAAGGATCGTAGCAAATGCTTCCAAATTTGAGGAACAAAAGACGCGGGGAGAACGAGTTGGGCAAATCCTCGCTAAGAAGTAAGGGTAGCTTTACTCCCGATCGAAGTATTCTCGAGAAAGAATTCCTTAATTGAAAATTTTATAGTATGAGGAAGATATTAGAGTTTACCATTTGAGAAACATGACGACATACAGATGAACCTCACTGAGGGTCAAGATGTAGCGTGGGAGGCGCCAGCAGAAAGCATCTGCTGCTACTTACTTCAGCTTTACCACCAATAGGGAACCTTAGGATCATATCTATGCACCGCTAAAAGCCACAGGGTTTGAAAAGATATAAGGGAGGAGGGGGACGAGTGAGGATTTCAATGGAGTTACAGCCACTGATTACATGGTTTGTCTGAGCTTGAAGACCTCAATGAAAGAAAGTGATTCAAGATCTGTTGCTGTAGTTCTGTTCTTGAAAAAGTACGAGATCGAAGAAAAAAAAAGGGGTTTCTGTAGTGTCCACTATACAACACCCTCCACAATGCAAAAAAGCACCCACTTCAGGCCCTCTGCAGCGTTCACCATACAACACAATCCACACTGTAGGTCCTGCCACAGTGTCCACCATACAGTACCTACCGTAGATCCTACTGTATTGTCCACAATACAGTAGCCACTGTAGTTCCTACTCTGTAGAGTTCACTATACAGTACTCATTGTAGATCCTACAGTTGTGTCCATTACACAGTACCCACCGTAGATTCTACTATAGTGTCTACTATACAGTACCCACTGCAGATCCTGCTGTAGTGTCCACCATACAGTAAAAACTCTAGATCTTACTGTAGTGGCCATACGGTAACTACTGTAGATCCTACTGCAGTATCCATGCAGTAACTATTGGAGATCCTACTGTACTGTCCACCACACAATGCAAGCGAAGATCCTCGTGTGTTGTGCTGATAATTAACTTACACACGAGACGTGATAAAATCAAACTTTAAATCTGATCCCTTTTAAGGGATCGTTAACCTAAAATAGTTCACATACGAAAGACCAGAAACCTTCAGAGCCAATACCATCCAGGCAACTACTGTATACTCTAACCTCGTTCATATTAGAATGAAATATACTTCGTCAGACATAATCTGTTTCGCTACAGATTATGCATAAGGGTGGAGTGCTGTGCTCCCCTGCTCGTGAGAGATAGAGAGAGAGAGAGAGAGAGAGAGAGAGAGAGAGAGAGAGAGAGAGAGAGAGAGAGAGAGAGAGAGAGAGAGAGAGAGCTTCCAGGACACTGCCGGACGTCTCTTTAACCTTGCGCCATCGCCTAACTTGTTCTCTTAAACGTTTAAGACATACATGTGGATCATTAAGTACCGAGAGGTGACGTAAACCCATTTCGAAACCTTTCTAAAAAAAAAATTTCTTCACAAGGGGAAACTCCCTAAAAAAAAAAAAGAAATCCAAAACTTAAAATGACATGTACTAAACAATGTTAGTGTAAATATTTAGGATGGGTCCAGAGGGGTAAAGAATTTTTCTTTTCTTTTTCTTTTAACCCTTTTTTTCTGTCGTTCCAACACGACACTCGCGGAATTTTGTTAGTTAGTGGAGGAGCTGGACAGATGGGCCGGCGGCCGAGGGTGGTATTGTGAAGGGACCGGCAGGAGGGAAGGAGGGAAAGAGAGAGGGAAAAGCTTAGAGAAAAGAGAGGAGACGTGAGAGAAAGACAAGTACAGAACAGGAGAGTTAGAGGGAAGGAAAAGAGAGATGTGAGATGGAAGTGAATCGAAGGAAGGAGACGCGACCAGAGATGAGACAAAGTGGAAAGGTTAAAAGGAGGAGAAGAGGAAGATTATAAAGAGGATAGATGAAGAGACTGGATGAGAGCAGTACTGGTGGAGAAGAAGGATAGGGTAAGGTGAAGAGAAAGGTGAATGAATGGATGGGAGTAACACAGTTGTCTTTGTCTTAAGACTTTCGTGAAAAAAAAGAACCTATACTTACAATCCTATAAACGTGGTTTTTTTTCTTTAAGATATTCTACACGTTGCATACACAGATACCTCTCTTAGCTCCCTCTCTCTAGCTCGCCTCGATGGCGGGGTATATATAACAGCTCAACTTACTGAAAAGTCACTTTCGCCAGGCTGGATCAATGGGAGTACAGAAAGAGAGGGTCTCACTTCGAATGAGTCTATATGTCCCCTGCTACTGGAAGTGGTGCAGCCTTGAGCTACAGGAGCCTTTAGAAGGGATGAAGGTAACACCAGGACTCCTTCATATAAGTTGCTCTTGAGGTTGATCATTGATATAATAAACTCACCGATGTGGAGCCCCCGGGTTCGATCTCTTAACACTAGGATCTCAGTGAGAGACCGAGGGAGACAGACTCATGTGAATGTTGAAGATCATGTATCTTTGGTTGAATTCATGTGTAGGAAAATTGACGTCTTGGTTCAGCGAGTTGCTTGCCTCTGGAAAAGGCAGTGTAGGCAGGCGGGAAAGAGAGAGAGAGAGAGAGAGAGAGAGAGAGAGAGAGAGAGAGAGAGAGAGAGAGAGAGAGAGAGAGAGAGGGAGTATCAAGTAACATCACCCCTCACTCGCGACAGGAGGAAAGGACACAGCGGGCAGTAGCAAACCCCTAGATCGGAATGGCGATTATACTCTTGTGAGGAAGGGATAAAATGGGGTGTGAGGAGGAGGAGGAGGAGGAGGGAAGCAGCAGCATTAGCGTCATAAACAGCAAAATTAGAAGCACCGCTGGCAGCAGGGCCGACGGCGACGGTAGTAGCAGCGAGAGAGAGAGAGAGAGAGAGAGAGAGAGAGAGAGAGAGAGAGAGAGAGAGAGAGAGAGAGAGAGAGGTTGCCAGTAGCAACAAGACTAGCAGCAGGCAGCTGCAGCAGCGGTGACGGTGGCAGCAGCAGGAGCAGTAAGGTTGGCAGGAGCAGTAAGGTTGGCAGGAGCAGTAACGTTGGCAGGAGCAGTAACGTTGACAGGAGCAGTAAGGTTGGCAGGAGCAGTAACGTTGGCAGGAGCAGTAAGGTTGGCAGGAGCAGTAAGGTTGGCAGGAGCAGTAACGTTGGCAGGAGCAGTAACGTTGGCAGGAGCAGTAACGTTGGCAGGAGCAGTAACGTTGACAGGAGCAGTAACGTTGGCAGGAGCAGTAACGTTGCCAGGAGCAGTAACGTTGGCAGGAGCAGTAACGTTGGCAGGAGCAGTAACGTTGGCAGGAGCAGTAACGTTGACAGGAGCAGTAACGTTGGCAGGAGCAGTAACGTTGGCAGGAGCAGTAACGTTGGCAGGAGCAGTGACGTTGGCAGGAGCAGTAACGTTGGCAGGAGCAGTAACGTTGGCAGGAGCAGTAACGTTGGCAGGAGCAGTGACGTTGGCAGGAGCAGTAACGATGGCAGGAGCAGTAACGTTGGCGGGAGCAGTAACGTTGGCAGGAGCAGTAACGTTGGCAGGAGCAGTAACGATGGCAGGAGCAGTAACGTTGGCAGGAGCAGTAACGTTGGCAGGAGCAGTAACGTTGGCAGGAGCAGTAACGTTGGCAGGAGCAGTGACGTTGGCAGGAGCAGTGACGTTGACAGGAGCAGTAACGTTGGCAGGAGCAGTAACGCTGGCAGGAGCAGTAACGTTGGCAGGAGCAGTAACGCTGGCAGGAGCAGTAACGTTGGCAGGAGCAGTAACGTTGGCAGGAGCAGTAACGCTGGCAGGAGCAGTAACGTTGGCAGCCGCAGCTGCAGCAGCAGTAACGTTGGCAGGAGCAGTAACGTTGGCAGGAGCAGTAACGTTGGCAGGAGCAGTAACGATAGCGTTATCATTACGACCCTCAGTAGCACGACCTGTATCGTCACAAGGAGCAGAGGTGGGTTGTGTGGGTGAGGGGCGGAAGTGTCACCTTACGACCAATCATCTTCGCTATCAGTCGTACCACCATGAACAACCATCGCTACCACTATCAACAACCATCTCAACCACCATTCCCACAGCAGGCCAATCTGCGTTTACTGCCACAACCACCATCTATGCCATCACTATCACCGATATCACCACCCATTATCATTACTATCTATTGCAATGGGTCAATCACTACCACCACCACCACTACCACCACCACCACTACCACCATCTACTGCACCAATATTGCCGCTTTTGCTACTACCACTACTACTTCTACCACCATCACACATTGCACCACCACTACTACCACCACCATCTATTACACTGCTGTTACCGCTCCTACTACAACTATCATCACCTCCCAAAACCACCACCACTACTAACATCACCACCACCACTACTACTACCACCATCACCACCACCACCACCACTACCACCATCACCACCAACATCACCACTACTACTACCACTACTACTACCACCACCACCACCACCACTACCACCACCACTACCACCATCATCACCACCACCACAACTACTACCACTACCAACACCACCATCACCACCACCACTACTACTACCACTACCAACACCACCACCACCACTATCACCACCACCACTACTACTACTACCACCACCACCACCACTACCACCACCACCACCACCATCACCACTACTACTACCACTACTTGTACCACCACCACCACCACCACCACCATCACCACCACCATCACCACTACCACCACCACCATCCAAAGCAAAAGCTAAGGGGAGGTCGTGGTGGCTGGCTTGCCGGGCATCTGCGGCCGAGGGAGGCGGATGGCGGGGGGGCGCTGGCTGGCTGGCTGGGGGCGCCTCTCGCTCGGGTACCCCTTTAATACTCTCCTCCTCCCAGCGGGCGGCGGCCACCTTTGCTCAGGCCATTAACGTGGTGTGAGTGTTTTCCCTGAACTCCACCCCTGGCGGCCGCTGCTGTTGTTCCGCTGGAAGCGACCGTCCGTCTTCCACGGAGGGGAGAGAGGAGGGGAGAGAGGAGGGGAGAGAGGGGGGAGAGAGGGGAGAGAGGGGGGAGAACCCAGGGCCTTCGCCCCTCACCCCCCACCGTAACAGTTTCGCTTTGGGGGGGCGGGGTGGAAAATGGTGTTTTCTTCTGCAACAGCTAAATCTGTTTTGTTTCTCGAGGAGGAGGAGGTGGAGGTGGAGGAGGTGGTGGAAGACCCACCCACCCACCCACCCACCCGGGGCCCCGAGCTGTCTTTTCAATAAATTTCTGGTATATTTTGGGTCATTCGAGGGGGTGATTCATAACGCGCGCGTTCTGCAGGTCTGAGGAGAAAACTGAGAGGGGTGGAAGGAGGAGGGAGAGAGCTAGTGGTTGTGGTGGTCTGTCTGTGTCCTGTGCGGTGGTGGTGATGGGGGTGATGTGGTGGTGTGGTGGTGATGGTGGTGATGGGGTGGTGTGGTGGTGATGGTGGTGATGGGGTGGTGTGGTGGTGATGGGGTGGTGTGGTGTGGTGTGGTGGTGATGGGGGTGATGGGGTGGTGTGGTGGTGATGGGGGTGATGGGGGTGGTGTGGTGGTGATGGTGGTGATGGGGTGGTGTGGTGGTGATGGCGTGGGGTGGTGTGGTTGTGATGGTGGTGATGGGGTGGTGTGGTGGTGATGGTGGTGATGGCGTGGGGTGGTGTGGTGGTGATGGTGGTGGTGATGGGGTGGTGTGGTGGTGATGGTGGTGATGGCGTGGGGTGGTGTGGTGGTGATGGGGGTGATGGGGTGGTGTGGTGGTGATGGTGGTGATGGGGTGGTGTGGTGGTGATGGCGTGGGGTGGTGTGGTGGTGATGGTGGTGATGGGGTGGTGTGGTGGTGATGGGAGTGGTGTGGTAGTCATGTGGTCATGGTGGTGATGGAGAGGATTGTGGTAGTGGTGGTGATGGAGGGTACTGCGTTCGTGGTGGTGATGGAGAGAACTGTGGTAGTGGTGGGGATGGAGGGAACTGTGGTAGTGGTGGGGATGGAGAGAACTGTGGAAATGGTGGTGTTGGTGACAGCGGGGATGGCGGTGGTGGTGGTGGTGGTGGTGATGCTAGTTATCTTAGTCGTGGTGTTAATTGCCTTTGTACCATTAGTGGTGCTAATTGCTATGATACTGGTTGTGGTGATTTTCTTTGGGACTTGACTGATGATGATGGTGTTGATGGTGGTTGGTGATGGTATGGTGGTTGGTGATGGTGGTGTGGTGGTGGTAGGTTATGATAGCAGGTGGGTAATGACGTCAGGTGGTAATGATAACAGGTGGTATTGATGATAGGTGGTAATGACAGCAGGTGGTATTGATGACAGGTGGTAATGATAGCAGGTGGTATTGATGACAGGTGGTAATGACAGCAGGTGGTATTGATGACAGGTGGTAATGACAGCAGGTGGTATTGATGACAGGTGGTAATGATAGCAGGTGGTATTGATGACAGGTGGTAATGACAGCAGGTGGTATTGATGACAGGTGGTAATGATAGCAGGTGGTATTGATGACAGGTGGTAATGACAGCAGGTGGTATTGATGACAGGTGGTAATGACAGCAGGTGGTATTGATGACAGGTGGTAATGACAGCAGGTGGTATTGATGACAGGTGGTAATGACAGCAGGTGATATTGATGACAGGTGGTAATGACAGCAGGTGGTATTGATGACAGGTGGTAATGACAGCAGGTGGTATTGATGACAGGTGGTAATGACAGCAGGTGGTATTGATGACAGATGGTAATGATGGTAGGGATGATAATAGCGATGATGCTGGTTGGTGATAGTGATGATGGCAGTATTGCTAACGATGGTGGAAGAAGGGGTGAAAATGGACGCGGAGGAGATCATGATGACGGTGATAATGACGTGTAGGATAATGGTAGTGATGGTGGTAATGGCAGTAGCGAGCATAGCAGTTATGGTGGTTTTGGGTGATGGTGATAATGGTGATAATGATGATGTTACTGACGATGGTGGTGGTGTTACGAGGGTTATGGTGATGGTGATGATGGTAATGGTGGTATCGATGGTGGTTGTGGAGATACATGTGATGATGGTAATGGTGCAAATGGTGGTGATGGTGGTGATAGTGATGCGATTGTGGTTGTGGCACTATGTCGATGGTGAGTGATGGTTGTAGTAGCTTGATGAGGTTGGTTGAGTTGTTGATAATGATTCTGATCATGATACGTGTCTAGGCTGTAGGTACTGTGGTGGTAGCTGTCCTGGTACCTATGATGGTGATACCAATTATTGCACTAATGACTGATGTGGTGACAGTGGTGTGGTAGCGGTGACAGTGGTCGTAGGTGGCATTCCAGACGTGGTTTTGTGGTTAGCGTAGAAATGGCCGAGTGAGTGAGTTTGTGGCGGTGTATGTGTCATTCTTAATGGTGGTACAGGGTGTGTTGGTGGTAGTAGCGAGTAGGACGGTGGTGGCAGTGGGAAAAGTAGTGGCTGTGGTGGTGTTGGCAGCGATGAGGATGGTGGGTGGTGGTGGTAGATGGCAGTGGTGGTTGGGTTGCTGATTGTGGTAGTGGTGGTATTCATCAAGATGGGTGGTGGTGGTGTGTAGCAGTGGCTGGGTCGTTGATTGTGGTGGTGATGTTGGTACTCATTAGGATGGTTGTGTGGTAATGGCACTGGTGAGGGATGGATGGTAGTGGCAGTGACGGCCACTGGATGCACCACTTGTAGTATGGTAGGAGGAGGGGAAGAGGATGGCGTTGTTCGTCGCCTTTGTCTAGCCTCCCTCGTCCCTGGCTGCTCCCCTTACCCAGCGCAACATTACTTGTTAATTTCTAATTCATTTACTGCTTCCCTTTCTTGCTCGAGGACTCTTGACTGCCCCCCATCCACCTCTTTGAACTTCGCACTCATCCACTTGCGTCATTCCTCCTATGCGAATCACTCACTCCTTCCGTATCTATCGGAGATATAACGTTGGCTCTTAAGGGTTTATGGTCAACATTCATGAGTTATGGCGAGAGCGAGAGAGAGAGAGAGAGAGAGAGAGAGAGAGAGAGAGAGAGAGAGAGAGAGAGAGAGAGAGTTTTACACTCGTGTTGCCCCATCTCGTAACCTTGTTTATATATGAACCATGTCTTTACTCCTGTGTGAGTATACACACACATACATACGCCCCAGTATGCGTGTCTGCCTGTCTGTATCTTCGAATATTAAAAAAGAAAACAGATATTACGAGCTAGGTAAGTCAGAAGGACAGATCGCATATATAATTCATGTATATACTATACGCATTAGATGTGTTCATATCATGGCCGACTTTTTACCCTCGCCTTTCAGTGTTTGTTGTTCTCTGCTTCCCTCAACAGACGTTTATTACAAACGTCTATTTCCGTCTCCTCATCAAGGGGTTTGATTCTCACCTCTACGCTTCTTGTAGGCGATCTGAATCTTTTCATTTATCAGAGCCTGAAACAAAATCTTATCTGTCATATCTACGTTCAGTCCTCTTGGATTCCCTTTGCTTTCATCCTTGATCCTCTTCAATTCCTGATTTTAGGGACGTGTTCGTTATTTCTCCCTCAACGAAATATAAGGCTGAGGCCTGTGGAAAAGGGTTTGGTATTGGAAGAAAAAGAAGAGAGAAAAATATAGGGATGTGTTATGGTGCCACATGCATAGTTTGATGATGGTAATCTTGCAGCGGCGTGTGATGATGGTGGTTCTATTAGCGAGTGGTTATTGGACGAAGAGGATGGATCAAGGGGCTTGCAGCGGGGAATGAGAATACAAAATGGTGTGTGTATAGCAGGTTACTGAGGGGGTATGGGCTACAGAGGGTGTGTATAGTAGGTAGAAGAGGCTTTTGAGAGTGTCTAATGGTGGTGCATGATGGGGGTCATGATAACGTATCAACGGGGTGTGTTATGGGGTGGTAAGGGTGTTTTAAAAGTGTGTTTCTGAAATACAACTGGGATTCATATAGCGATAAACGGCGATTGCAGAACCAGAGGTACCACGTAAATCCTTGCCTCTTGAGCAAGACGCTAAAGCCCCTTGATCAAGCATGATAACACGAATTTAACGTGATGATTAAGGGTTGGCTTAAAGGCCAAGTCATCATAGTCATGTGGCTATAAGGTCAGGTAAAAGGCCAAGCCATCACACTCATGTGGATGTAAGGTCAGGTTAAAGGCCAAGCCATCATACTCATGTGGCTGTAAGGTCAGGTAAAAGGCCAAGTCATCATACTCATGTGGCTGTAAGGTCAGGTAAAAGGCCAAGCCATCATACTCATGTGGCTGTAAGGTCAGGTAAAAAGGCCAAGCTATCATACTCATGTGGCTGTAAGGTCAGGTTAAAGGCCCAGCCATCATACTCATGTGGCTGTAAGGTCAGGTTAAAGGCCAAGTCATCATACTTATGTGGCTGTAAAGTCAGGTAAAAGGCCAAGCCATCATACTCATGTGGCTGTAAGGTCAGGTAAAAGGCCAAGTCATCATACTCATGTGGCTGTAAGGTCAGGTTAAAGGCCCAGCTATCATACTCATGTGGCTGTAAGGTCAGGTTAAAGGCCAAGCCATCATACTCATGTGGCTGTAAGGTCAGGTAAAAGGCCAAGCCATCATACTCATGTGGCTGTAAGGTCAGGTAAAAAGGCCAAGCCATCATACTCATGTGGTTGTAAGGTCAGGTTAAAGGGCCAAGCCATCATACTCATGTGGCTGTAAGGTCAGGTAAAAGGCCAAGCCATCATACTTATGTGGCTGTAAGGTCAGGTAAAAGGCCAAGCCATCATACTCATGTGGCTGTAAGGTCAGGTAAAAGGCCAAGCCATCATACTTATGTGGTATCGTACTCCAACAGGTTGACAATCAATAAACTTAGTATGATAATCATAACATTATTAGGCAGAGGTTGAAGAGTTAGGGAATATGGCATTATATTGAGGTATTTATTGGAGAGACTGAGGATGAATAATGTGGGACTGGGGTTCATATGTGATTATGAATATTGTACATATGATTCAGGACAAGCAACAGCTGCCGTGCTTAACACACGGTAAACTTCATCTTGTGTTTGCATATTAATATCAGAGAGTGTGTCTTTGTGTCCCACTCTGTGTATAAATGTGAGTATATGAATACGTGCGTTCGTAAGAATATATACATACACTATAACACTTTGTATGTGTGTGAGTGTGTGTGTGTGTGTGTGTGTGTGTGTGTGTGTGTGTGTGTGTGTGTGTTTAAGTAACAGGACCATCGTCCATGCAAGTGCTCCTAGCTACTTATGTCGAGGTCTTGTGTACATACTGCACTCCAGGAAAAATAAAATGGGTCAATTGGCGAAGATGTTTAAAACATCTGTAACTCTGAGAAGAACAGTTTAAACATGTCCTAACGGAAGGCCAAGTCTAACGTGTTATATGTCAGGATTGTATGATGAAGAGAATAATGAATGATAGTGAAGTGAAGAACATGAAGGCTCTATGAATATTGACTTACATCTATCTATAATATCTATTTAGCATACCTGATCGCAGTTTCCCGCGTTAGAGAGGTAGCGCCAGGAAACAGACGAAGAAATCCACCCACTTTCTTACGCATATATACATATAAACATACATAAGGTGAAAAAAAGGGCAAATGAGAGTTGGGGTGAGAGAGTATCATTAAATTTTAGGGAGAATAAAAAGATGTTCTGGAAGGAGGTAAATAAAGTGCGTAAGACAAGGGAGCAAATGGGAACTTCAGTGAAGGGCGCAAATGGGGAGGTGATAACAAGTAGTGGTGATGTGAGAAGGAGATGGAGTGAGTATTTTGAAGGTTTGTTGAATGTGTTTGATGATAGAGTGGCAGATATAGGGTGTTTTGGTCGAGGTGGTTTGCAAAGTTAGAGGGTTAGGGAAAATGATTTGGTAAACAGAGAAGAGGTAGTAAAAGCTTTGGGGAAGATGAAAGCCGGCAAGGCAGCAGGTTTGGATGGTATTGCAGTGGAATTTATTAAAAAAGGGGGTGACTGTATTGTTGACTGGTTGGTAAGGTTATTTAATGTATGTATGACTCATGGTGAGGTGCCTGAGGATTGGCGGAATGCGTGCATAGTGCCATTGTACAAAGGCAAAGGGGATAAGAGTGAGTACTCAAATTACAGAGGTATAAGTTTGTTGAGTATTCCTGGTAAATTATATGGGAGGGTATTGATTGAGAGGGTGAAGGCATGTACAGAGCATCAGATTGGGGAAGAGCAGTGTGGTTTCAGAAGTGGTAGAGGATGTGTGGATCAGGTGTTTGCTTTGAAGAATGTATGTGAGAAATACTTAGAAAAGCAAATGGATTTGTATGTAGCATTTATGGATCTGGAGAAGGCATATGATAGAGTTGATAGAGATGCTCTGTGGAAGGTATTAAGAATATATGGTGTGGGAGGCAAGTTGTTAGAAGCAGTGAAAAGTTTTTATCGAGGATGTAAGGCATGTGTACGTGTAGGAAGAGAGGAAAGTGATTGGTTCTCAGTGAATGTAGGTTTGCGGCAGGGGTGTGTGATGTCTCCATGATTGTTTAATTTGTTTATGGATGGGGTTGTTAGGGAAGTGAATGCAAGAGTTTTGGAAAGAGGGGCAAGTATGAAGTCTGTTGGGGATGAGAGGAAGTGAGTCAGTTGTTGTTCGCTGATGATACAGCGCTGGTGGCTGATTCATGTGAGAAACTGCAGAAGCTGGTGACTGAGTTTGGTAAAGTGTGTGAAAGAAGAAAGTTAAGAGTAAATGTGAATAAGAGCAAGGTTATTAGGTACAGTAGGGTTGAGGGTCAAGTCGATTGGGAGGTGAGTTTGAATGGAGAAAAACTGGAGGAAGTGAAGTGTTTTAGATATCTGGGAGTGGATCTGGCAGCGGATGGAACCATGGAAGCGGAAGTGAATCATAGGGTGGGGGAGGGGGCGAAAATTCTGGGAGCCTTGAAGAATGTGTGGAAGTCGAGAACATTATCTCGGAAAGCAAAAATGGGTATGTTTGAAGGAATAGTGGTTCCAACAATGTTGTATGGTTGCGAGGCGTGGGCTATGGATAGAGTTGTGCGCAGGAGGATGGATGTGCTGGAAATGAGATGTTTGAGGACAATGTGTGGTGTGAGGTGGTTTGATCGAGTAAGTTACGTAAGGGTAAGAGAGATGTGTGGAAATAAAAAGAGCGTGGTTGAGAGAGCAGAAGAGGGTGTTTTGAAATGGTTTGGGCACATGGAGAGAATGAGTGAGGAAAGATTGACCAAGAGGATATATGTGTCGGAGGTGGAGGGAACGAGGAGAAGAGGGAGACCATATTGGAGGTGGAAAGATGGAGTGAAAAAGATTTTGTGTGATCGGGGCCTGAACATACAGGAGGGTGAAAGGAAGGCAAGGAATAGAGTGAATTGGAGCGATGTGGTATACCGGGGTTGACGTGCTGTCAGTGGATTGAATCAAGGCATGTGAAGCGTCTGGGGTAAACCATGGAAAGCTGTGTAGGTATGTATATTTGCGTGTGTGGACGTATGTATATACATGTGTATGGGGGTGGGTTGGGCCATTTCTTTCGTCTATTTCCTTATGCTACCTCGCAAACGCGGGAGACAGCGACAAAGCAAAAAAAAAAAAAAAAAAAAATATATATATATATATATATATATATATATATATATATATATATATATATATATATATATATATATATATATTTCTTTTTCTTTCATACTATTCGCCATTTCCCGCATTAGCGAGGTAGCGTTAAGAACAGAGGACTGGGCCTTAGAGGGAATATCCCCTTCTCTGTTCCTTCTTTTGGAAAAAAAAAAAAAATGTTTATGAAATTGTTTAAAATTTTTTAAAGTTCATGAATCTAAATATCTATAACTACTTATTACTGTAAGACTACTTCTATATATCTGTACATCTATACTTAGTATTTACAGCTGGACCACATCCACACGTCTATATATCTATACAATAAACCTCCCACAGAGAGGACTGGAGTTAATTCTGAATCTAATTCAAGTTATATCAGCATTATCGAGAATTCATATTGATGTTTACCACATGATGCTTTTAGTCTTGCATGTTTGACCTTATCTGTATTCCTCTCTCTCTCTCTCTCTCTCTCTCTCTCTCTCTCTCTCTCTCTCTCTCTCTCTCTAAATGCCTAAGCATCTTCCGCTTTCACCTTCGACATTCAACTGCTCTCCATGAAAGAGTGAACTCTACCATTCACATGTGGGATTCTCAGTGTTTTCACCGAAGCATTTTATACAAAGAATTCTCAAAATAGATTTTTTCCCTATCATGAAAATACTCGATGTTGAACTAACACTGCGCTGTTCTAGCAGCCATAGCAATCCTGCGCACGCCTTATAAAAGGTCGTCTTTAATGCCTATTTTTGTGTCCACAACAGAAATTGACTTCCATGTTTTCTTCACCGGACCGAAGGGATCATAATGTTTCATATCATACCAACGTTCACTCATATCCTTGATGACTGGTGTCTCTTATTCCGAAGCGAACGACGATATATATATATATATATATATATATATATATATATATATATATATATATATATATATATATATATATATACACACACACACACACACGTCATAACGTAGTACCACTGAGCCTGGACGGGAAGAAAGTCCGGCAATATTGCCGGTGACCAAAGTTAAACAGTACCTATATATATATATATATATATATATATATATATATATATATATATATATATATATATATATATATATATATCAGCTTTGCCGTAACGCACACGTTTCTTAACAAACGTTTTACGAAAACGTTCCGCTCTCTGAGTTAACGAAATGTACCTGACACAACGACAGGAGCATTGTAATACTACGAGCCTTGGGTATCATAGCGCGACCCCCTCTCTGGGCTCACGTGATGCGCGCCAAGTGACGTTATCATACCCATGGGGTCGTAACTGTGGCGCTTAACGGTCGTACCGTCGTGTTGAAGAGGTTAATTAACCAAGGGTCGTGTACAGATTCAGGGAACTTTAAGGAGAAATTAAGTAACATTTCGCATGGTTTTCTATAATGATATTAGACCTTCTTCTAGCGTATGTTACCCCGGTGGGACATGTTGTTTCTGGAAGTAAACTGGTTTGATTCTGATGTATTAGCCCATTCCACTCCCTGTGGAATAGGCTTTCCTTGCTCCGTAAGTTTTGCTTGCTATTACTGTTGTTGGGGAGTTTACATTTCCCGTTGATTTTACCGCCTTTCTTATAGAATTCCGATGGTAAACATGGAAGTAAACCAGACAGTGTGTAGATCACAGCTAGAGTTGTGAACTGGAATTTCCTTCTTTTCTTTTTTCTTTTTTTTTTACCTCTGACAACTGACGTCTGGATTTATGAATTGAGATGAAGTTCATATATCTTTTTTTTTTTTTATTTTTCCTTCCAAGTCGCTTTTTGAATGTATACGTATCTACCGACGACTCATTCTTTTTTTCCATTATTTTCTTTTCTCTCAAAGCTATCACTTTTTAATGCTTAAGGTCAAATGTTAATTACTGATAAATTGTTAATCAAATTTCTTTTTTCTTCCTCTCGTATTAATCCCATCTAAAAATGGTATATGTAATTATCAACTCAGGGGGTTTATACAATAATGTAAATGACACTTGATCAGTGCTAACCTTTCTCTTAGCCTTGGAGTACAACAGACGAGATAACTTATAGTCATTATGTACGTAAGAGCTTGCCCAACCCTCATCCAAATATACGATCTGCTATTACCTATGTCTCTGAACCCCTAAGAAATGGGATCAAGCATCTCCTTTCAATCAAACCTGTTCTTAAGAAGGGTTGAAATGGTTATACATAATCTGAATTCAAATGCTAAAGTGCTACTGATAATGATGTGCATGATCATTAGATTAATAGTATCGGGATTCTCATTACCGCCTGGAGTACCTATAGATCATGCATCTCTGCATGGCAGGACTGACGTGCATGGCTGAATATTTTCTTTTTTTTTTCTAAATCCTATTTTCAAGATGGCTGGTTAGGTAGCGCTGGTGATTCAGACTTAAGTCGTCTGCTACGAAAATCTCGTTCTCAGCTTTGATCAAAGGATGATGAGAAGAATACAGAATGCAAAGGCATGATATAATGTCTCTCTGTCTGTCTGTCTGTCTCTCTCTCTCTCTCTCTCTCTCTCTCTCTCTCTCATGAATGCTTGGCATCAACTTTCCCTAAGTACTGTCTACTTTCTTCCTGGCACCTCCATCATAGGAATTCAGCCCTCAACCCAGCATGGTTTAGTTTCTTCACCTCTTGGTGTTGCAGTCGTCTTCTATGGCTAACCAAATGCGGTATAACCCTTTTTTGGACTGACCCCCAAAGTCTTCTTTTATACTCTGTTGGCTTAACCAAGTGACGTTATATTCTGTTGGCTTAACCAAGTGACGTTATATTCTGTTGGCTTAACCAAGTGACGTTTTCTCTCACCCTGGAGGCAAACCTTCCCCTTTTACAGTTATGGGTATCCAGTGAGGCAGGATACTATCGCTCGGGAAGGGAAAAAAAAGATATAATTTTCTTTAGAAACAATTTCATCGGCTTGTTTCTGCATTCTATTTCAGTGTGAGCGTAAAGTAGCGAACGCCTCCCCCTCCCTTCGTCTCCCTTGCTGAAGGCTCCACTTCATCAGGTCGCCATCCGGAACTAAAGTCTTATTGCCCCTTCTAAAACTCAAGACCCTTTCCACTTACTCTCTAAAATTGCCCCTTTCCCTCCCCTACTCTACCTGCATCGCCGGTTGCATAACAGCCGAGAACAAACATTTTGATCGAGCCAACTTTCAATTTTTGGGTGGATACCTGGTTCTTGATGGCGAGCTGTTGGGTGAGAGCAATCTACCTCTCACTGAGAGCAGCTGCTGCCTAATCCTTACTCTCACTGCGATCATTTGACAACACTGTTTTGCCTTTTATGTGCAGACGTATCAATTTACACCCTCTCCTTCTTGGCGATTGAGCTCATACTCCTTACATCTCACTCACACGTATTTCTTTTAAACTTACATTAATCTTGGTTAGAGATGAGATGGAAATGGAAATGGAGAGCCTCCATTAAACCCATGAATCATAGGGGCAACCTCGACCTCTGATGGTAAACGCAATATTACGTGGGAGGTAATAGTGTCTTAGGGTGACGAACATGGTTTATGGTCCCATGGACACAGCTACGTTCTTAGTCGATATGGCTTGTGTTAGTGAAGATACACTTTCCAGGTACTGACACTCAAACGACAAAGATGGACTGTGTGTGTGTGTGTGTGTGTGTGTGTGTGTGTGTGTGTGTCTGTGCGTGTCCAAACAAAGCAGTTATCACGAGAACAGACACCCAGACTAAAATCAGGACAGTTTCACAAATAATCAAAGACGAAAAGTGTCAATCAGTCCTTCAAAGCCACCTCATGCAAGAACTAAGACTAACAGAACACAGCATCCGGGAGAGAAATAGAAAAGTTGACGACAAGTCTTATACCAGTAAGGGTTAACTCTCCTATGACTCATGTTGGTGATAGCGTTACTAGTTGTGATAATCATTATTCGCAGATGAAACCTCCGTCACCACTGGTGATAGATGATTGTGACGAGTACAGTGATTCCATTTCTGGTGCTGATAACAGTGGTGATAACGCCTAGGCCACGAGCCAAAAGCCCTTGCCCTTGTTGTGGGGTGGATAACTGTATTGCTTTTGGCAATAACTTTCAATATGGCTCAGGCTTTGATCACCGTGCAAATCTGGAGGTGGGGTGGCAGGCGTAATAAGTATTTTGCAGAGTTCTGAGCAGGTTAGTATAGAGGATATGACAGTTTCCAGGACAAAGAACGGGACGGGCTTCCGAGGCATGGAAATGGTTCAGAGACTGGAACAAAGGGTTGGGACCAAAGTGTGGACCGGAGAAAGGAGTAGAGAGCAAGGAAGATGATGGATAGAAGAAGGGTTATGTATAGGATGAAGAAAGCGTCAGGTAGGGATAGGAAGGGAAGGATTGTTGTGGGAAAGGATGGAAGGAATAAAGAATAACCGTTGGTCAGACAAGGAAAGGGACAGAGACTGAGGTAAGTGATGGAATAGTTACTGTGGCTGGCGAGAGGACAAAGGGATAGGCAAGGGAAGGAATAGATATTGAGTAAACTATAGGGTGAGGTGTCAAGCAAGGGAACAGAAGGATGAGGTAAGGTGTGAGGCAAGGGAAGATAAGGATGAGGAAAGGTGTGAGGCAAGGAAGGATAAGAAGGAGGCAAGGATGGGGCAAGGTGTGAGGAGAGAAGATAAGGATGGGGCAAGGTGTGAGGCAAAGGAAGAGAAGGATGGGGCAAGGTGTGAGGCAAGGAAGGATAAGGATGGGGTAAGGTGTGAGGCAAGGGAAGATAAGGATGAGGCAAGGTGTGAGGCAAGGAAGGATAAGGATGGGGCTTGATGTGGGACAGTAGTATGGAAGAGAGGAGGCAAAGGATTTCTTTCCTAACAACTACTGACTATCATTTCAAGGCAAGTTTTCCACTTCCGCAGTAAATCTCAGAAATATAAATTTTCCTTTAGTCTTCCTTCGTTTATACTATTTGCCATTTTCATGTTCCAGTCAAGGTTTGACTTCATTCTAATTACTCTTTCTGTGTCACGGGGGAACAGTTGCCTCGTCCCTAAACGTCGTATGCACACGCATACACCACAGCCTTAGCCAGGTACCCATCTATCGACTGACCCCGAGGGGAAAATGAAACACTGTGGGCCGATGGTCAAGGCCTAGGATTCGAACCCACTCGAGCTAGACCAAAGGGCAGTCCCGTGATGATTCTCAAAGCCGGTAAGATTATTCTACCACATTACGTAAACACATATATTCGTAATGTACCGTATATTTGTGTTTTAAACTGAAATGTTCTCATGAAGGCCAAATCACTTACGCTCTTCTCTCTCTCTCTCTCTCTCTCTCTCTCTCTCTCTCTCTCTCTCTCTCTCTCTCTCTCTCTCACTCTCTCTCCCCCTCTCTCTTTTACTCTCTCTCTCTCTCTCTCTCTCTCTCTCTCTCTCTCTCTCTATATATATATATATATATATATATATATATATATATATATATATAATACAACCCCAGGACCTTCCATGTGGCTCGCCTACAGCTTAGAGGGTGTGATCCACGTGGATGGGTTCCAATTAAGGGGCTAAAACGGCCCTTGATGACGTTCCAGTCTTTCCCTTCGACACGTGTCTCGTGGCACACGGCGTTACCACAATCATATCCTTGTATACATAGACTACAACAGTACTGAGAGAACATTTACTTAAGAAAGAGCAAATTCTCGAATTCTAGTGTGAGATAGATAGATAGATAGATAGATAGAGAGAGAGAGAGAGAGAGAGAGAGAGAGAGAGAGAGAGAGAGAGAGAGAGAGAGAGAGAGAGAAACGATTCTGCTGTGGTAGAGAATGAGTTCTGGTGTGGGAAGAGAAAGAGATAGATAGATAGATAGATAGATAGATAGATAGATAGAGAGAGAGAGAGAGAGAGAGAGAGAGAGAGAGAGAGAGAGAGAGAGAGAGAGAGAGAGAGAGAGAGAGACAGACAGACAGACAGACAGAGAGAGACAGACAGACAGGCAGAGACTGAGAGGCGATTCTGGTGTGGTTGAGAGAAGGAACTCTGGTGTGGTGGAGAGATTCAACCCAACCCTACTCCATAATGGTGAAGAATATCCTCGTCTATAACCCAGACAGTGTTCCTCCACCTCCCTCCTCAACACCAGGTATGAAAAACCTGTCTAAAATATGGACTGTCGTCTGTCTTAATATCCGGCTTTGTCAACCTGTCCCTTGCGAAGTTCACGGACACAGGACACAGCCCATCTGTCTTAACCAAGACCCCCCCAACCTGTCCCTTGCGAAGTTCCCGGGCAGGACACAGCCCATCTGTCTTACCTAAGACCCCCCCATGCTATTAAAAGGATTTCTAACGAGAGACGCCCTGAATCAACGAGACAAACAATAGATTAGCAGATTTTCCTGAGGAGTTGGATATGAATTTGCTGCGTGTGAAGTGAGGAGGATTTGAAGGCGTCTCGAGAACAGAGGCTTAGGTGATGAGAGCGGTGACATTGGCTGATGTCTAGGGAAAGGATTGGGTAGAAATGACATGCGCTACGAGAAATAGATATAGAATAGATACATTGGCGTAGCAGAGTGTTACGAAGGGTTCAAATGTATGGTGATAGATTTGATTTAATTAAGAGAAATTATGGGTTTGCATTCTGGGCATAGAGGAAGAGTAGGAAGGAAAATTTATCTACTTTCTTTTTTTCTTTTTTTTTCAACCACTGTCCTCGCTGAATGCGAGTGGCAGGCATTCCCAACAGATCATACAATATGTATATTGGTTAATTATGTATTTTGGCACAGGTTAATTGCTACTAGGAAAAGGCATCTTTTGAATGGTAAATGAGCCACAAAATATTTCACGTGTGTGTGTGTGTGTGTGTGTGTGTGTGTGTGTGTGTGTGTGTGTGTGTGTGAGAGAGAGAGAGAGAGAGAGAGAGAGAGAGAGAGAGAGAGAGAGAGAGAGAGAGAGAGAGAGAGAGAGAGAGAGATTGCACATAGCACAGACAAACACCAGACTATCAGGGTGGCCTGCACACCCGTTTGCTGATGATCCTCACAGCGTCTCCCCCCTCCCCCCCTACCCCACACACACACACACACACACACACACACACACACACACACACACACTACACACACCACCAGTCCCCTCCACGGTGCCCTGCCCTCACCCGTGAGTGGGAGGCTGCAGCCCACTCCATTATTCCTCCCTCCCTCCCTCACCGTGGGAGAAGAGCGGTTGTAACTCAGGGACGCTGTGAGTGGGGGAGGTGTGAGGGAGGTTAATTCTGGTAAAATCTCTTCATATATGAAGAGATGAAAAGGTCTCAAAAACGTTTGAGCTCGGAATTTCCCGTTTCGTTGCATTGCCACGTTTGCAATACGTGTGGTCTGCTCCCTGGTGATGATGATAGACAGATCTTGGGAAAATGTGCGTAGACGTCGATATTCTCATAATTACAGAACAAGGACACTACTTTATGACATAGCCTTTCTTCCGCACAGTGGACTGGATTACGAACGCTATACGTATACTAGCCCTTCTCTACCGTAATCTCCAGCTCAGACAGCATTTAGCAAAGAGTCCTAAAATCGCCTGTGTATGGTAGTGGTGATGACAACTTGCTGCACCTCATGAAAGCTGGACTAGAACACTACATTCTTACCTGGAGGTAACGTCTCTGAAAACAGCGTTGGCTCTGTGACCGTGTGCAGGATATGTGTTCCGTTAGGCGTTAGACCTATCATATTGCCAGGGTGAATTAGGCCGTCAACGTCAAGTTACTTCGACCAACCGAATCAAGATCTTTGATACATTCGTTAGGTGTCAGGGATGATGATTCTAAGACCACTTATATATTCATTATGTACGTGATCCCCTTGTATCTATATAGTACTGGCTATGGGTAGGACTTTTAGCCTATTAGATTCCTTAGGAAACACATATGCAAAGTCTCGAAAGTTTCAAGATGTTGGGGCCCGAACTCCGTCCTTTTCCAGGTATTAATCCATCTAAGTGATGATCATTCGTGAAGGAAATCATCAGGATTAAACTTTGTGGACGATTTCAAAGCTCCTGGTTGAGGCGAGTTAATCGTCAGTATTGCTTGTTTCTGGAAGCAGAGGAGACGTCTGCTTGAATATCCAGCAGCCAGAGTGAGTTGTTGTGCCGCTGGCGCAAAGTATGCTCTAATAACTGACCATTTTGCATTGCTTGTCTGTTTCCTTGATTCTGTCTGACACACGCAGATATGGCTGGATATAATTTCAATATAATATGTGATTTGTGGTACATAATAGTTATATAAACTCTCGAGATAGCCAGGATATCTCGAAGGGGTGATCAGACCTTCTCGCAATTCCGCCCTCCCCCACCTCACTTCATCAAAAGGATCTCACATGAAGAAACAGTTCAGTGATAGGTAATGAGTGAGGTTATATAAGCCCACACGCCTCATAGACGGAGGAGCTAACTAGATCATGTTTGTGGCTTTGATCAAGTGTCCACCAAGGTCATGTTTGCTTAGGTAACCTCCAATGGCTGGAGGAACAGCTTTGAGATATTTAGTGAAAGGGTAGATCAATAAACCTTTCAAGGCCAGGTGAACCTGATGAAAGTAGGACCAAGTGAGATTGATGAAACTAAACAAGATAAAAGAATAATCAAACGTCCGGATACAATATTCCATTATGGTACAGGTAAATATAAGGAAATTTACCTCTTTATTCATGCTCAGAGGCTCCTACGAAAAGCTCAAAGAACAAAGTTCTACCTACTTATACTAATGTTCAGTATATATATATATATATCTTTTTCTTTTCTTTCATACTATTCGCCATTTCCCGCATTAGCGAGGTAGCGTTGAGAACAGAGGACTAGGCCCTTGAGGGAATATCCTCACCTGGGCCCCTTCTCTGTTCCCTCTTTTGGAAAATTAAAAAAAAAAAAAGTGAGGGGGAGGATTTCCAGCCCCCCGCTCCCTCCCCTTTTAGTCGCCTTCTACGACATGCAGGGAATACGTGGGAAGTATTCTTTCTCCCCTATCCCCAGGGATAATATATATATATATATATATATATATATATATATATATATATATATATATATATATATATATATATATATATATCCCAGGTGTCTGAAACATTTCACTTCCTTCAAAGTTTCTCAATTCAGACTCGCACCCCAGCTAACTTGTCTCTCTACCCTGCTAAACGTAATAACCTTGCTTTTAGTCAAATTTACTCTTAACTTTCTACATTCGCACTTTCTTTTAAACTGATTCACTAACTTCTGCAGTTTCTCACTCAAATCTGCCATAAATGCTTGTCTTCAGCAAAAAAATCACTACCTTTCCCGAACCCCTGATCCCCTAAGATTATGTTTTCACCCCTCTCTCCCTCACCAACCCATCTATAAACAAATGAAACAACCATGGTGACATCACACACCCTTGCTGCAGACCAACCTTCACCTGGAAACATTCCCTGTCCTCTCTTCCTACTCGCACACACACATTACACCCTTGATAAAAAAAAACCTCACTGATCCTAAAAACTTTCCTCCAACAGCATATTTTCTTAAGACCTTCCACAAGGCATCGCTATCTACCCTTTCATATGCTTTCTCCTAATCCATAAATTTCACACATAAATCCATCTGTTTCTCTAAGTATTTCTCAAACACGTCCTTTAAAGCGAACACCTGATCCACAGAACCTCTACCACATCTGAAACCACATTTTTCCTCCTCGCTCTAATGCTCCGTACATGCCCTCACGCTCTCTATCAATACTTTACCATACAACTTACTAGGTACACTCACCAAACATACACCTCTGTAGTTTTGATTCACTTTTGTTCCCCCCTTGCTTTTATATACAGTGGCACTATACATGCATTTCGCCAATCCTCAGACACCTCACCATGACCAATACGTATATAAAAATCCTGACTAAGCAATCAGCAATAACAGCAACCCCATTTCCTTCAGAGATTTACCTGCAATACCATCCACTCCAGCCGCCTTACCACATTTCGTCTAATGCAAGGCTCTCGCCAGCAATGTAAGGCTGCCTCTCCTCTGTGCCATCAAATCTTGCACAATAATCTCTATCATCACATCCACTCCCAGGGCTGCGTTTCTGTTTACTGTAATATATAAATACCTAAAACTCACTTCACAGAGTTTGAGTCTCCTACCTTCAATAATGTCACCTGGCTCAAAGTCGCTTTCCTCTCCAAAACTTTGCTTTTATATTTCATACATTTTCTCCTCAGCTCCTCCCAATATGCAGAGTTCTCTGATTGCCCATCACGCGAAGTTACTGTCCTCACACCCACGCACTGAGGACACCTCTGTGCAGGGGAATCCAATCGCAGTGAACCAAAATTTCGGATCACTATATCCTCGCATGGCTAAAAAGGACTGAGTTCTGTGTTCTCTGTTTTCGAATCTTGGGATCATTATTAGACTGTCGTCTGCTAGAAGTTGTTGATAACACCTTTCCCCGATCTTATACACCTCCTTGACAACGTCACTAGATAAATTTGGACCTTATAATAGCAGTATCGCCCAAGAGCGAAAGTCAACCTGACCTGATGAGAATTATAGATTCTGATGAGAACAGGAAAATAAAAACGGGGGAATGGAAGTAAGAAACAATACGTATTTTTAGGTCGAAAATGACAGGACTGAATTTAATTCCCCTAATCGGAAAGAGGCAGTTACTTTATTTCACTCAAGATATCATCTCAAACGAGAGCGAGTTAAGTTCTGGAGATAAAACACACGATGGTATACGAGCTATGGAAGAAAATGTGTACCACAGGAAGGACGGGAGAAAAGCACCAAGATTGTGTCACTTGGGTTTAAAATCACAGGTCAAGCGGTTCAAGGTGACGTCAGGGCGCAAGACTGTACGACCCAGTGAGTAGTTGAGCTTTGGATTACTTCTTACAAACTTGTAGAGTCTACCTAGATTAGGACCAGTTTCACTTCGAACCAGTGATCTCAACTGTTATTGGTTATGTGATAAAAAAGGGAGGGGGGGGGGGGGGATTTCATTGGTTTGCAAAAATAAAATGAAGTTGTTAACTGGAATGTTTGACATGTATGGCTAATTCAGTTTCTCTATTAGTATAGTTAGCCAGCACACGCAAAGGAAAACCCGAGCGCGCATACTCTCAGGTCTGTCTAACTAACTCGTTAGTGAATAACATTCCAAATCTGAATGATATCAACCAGAGGTATCACTTTTGAGTTTCGGTTTTCTTTTTTTGGAGGTTGGGATGTTTCATGACCACGTAAAATAATCTTGAAAAGGACTGACCATAGCTGAACCATTGCTGGGTAAGGCGAACCTCGTCAGGTGCACAAAGGACTCTTGAAGGTGGCAAGATTGGGACACGCCAAGGTGAAGGTGCATTTAAGGGGGCGGTACCTGTGTGTAAGCCCAGAGGAAGGGGATGACAATCGAGGCCCCGTACATACAGACCTATTGGCTGTAAATTTGTCAATAGATATGGATCGTGAGGAGCGTATCTGTGACCTCTCCTTCTTCGCTATTATCCAATTCATTAGGTGATATCTTAAGCCTGTGGTCCAAAAATTCTGGTTCTCTCAACGTACTAGAGATTAGATTGGTTTGGACATAACTGGGATGATTCCGTTAAGCTCGAAGACCTTATCCTTCTTATTATGATGTAGTTACACATCAAACACCCAACATGAGTTCTTGACGCCAGGATCACATCCTCAGACGCACTCGATATCCTAGGCTTTGCCTTTGCAACCTTTTCGCTATAGTTGGACTCATGGGCCACATGCATAGTGAGAGTGTACGGTCTTACAATGATCTAAAACATCTGAAGAAAGTGTTAGAGATTTTTCGGTTGGTGGATGTAACTTAAAGTGACTGCCTTAATGACCCTGGCAGTTGACAGGCCTAAAGCCCAAAGAACCAACCAACCAGATGGACTTTGGTAAGTCCTATCGAAACGCCAACTGTGTGAGAGTCCAGCGGTCTTCCTTACGTTGCTTTGATTCTGGCTTTCCTTAGAAGCCAGTAAGGGGTCTCTGGCTGGAGTGTCTCTGGTTGTTTTGACCGTATAGTGGTCACCATACTTGCTGGGATGGAGTTCTGTATCCCTTCTGACAAATTCCTATCACTTCAGTTGTGGTTTGTTCACTCCTGCTCACATGCTTTTGTTAATAGGGAAAAAGAGCATATCGGGCCATGATGCTTTCTCCTTCACTCCTGAATCACATTCCATCCTCCTTTCTCCTCGGAGTCACTTCAAAGCTGATATGAGTATCGGAACAAAATGTATTGGTTTGTCCTCTTACTCAACTGTTAAATCTATGTGGTCTTTTACCCAAAGCATCTCCATGTCTTTTACCCAAAGCATGAAATTCTTTGATTCTACCCATCCTCTTTCTTTTTTTCTTACATGATCAATTTTCAGCGAACTTTTAAGCTGAAGAGCCATCTTTTTTGCCTTGTCTTATCTAATCCCACCTGCGACGTCTCACCTTCTTAACCTATGAACTCTCGTACATTTTTTTTTCGCTCAGGGACTTCCAAGATTTCTCTCACAGTTATGGGTGGACAAGGCATTCGGACAATGTGACATACTTCCTCTTGTATTAAAGATTTAGTCAAACACCTTACTAGAAATGAAGGGTCAATCTACATAGAAGAATCAAATCATTTTCGGGTCACCTTCTAAACTCTTGCTAAGGAAAAAACTCCTTGCAAGGGACCATCAAATTTGAACTCTTGGAGACTATCAGATGACACTTACAAGTTTTTATATTGCACAATAAGGCCAAAAATGACTCAGTTGTTTCTTTACTGTAAATCGTTGTAAAGTTTATATGACCAAAAGGTTCATCCATTTTGTAGAGGTAGGGGAAAAAAATGATTTTGATACATGCCTCTGTTTCTTATTTGCATTCCAGTATACTCAAGTTTGAAACATTAAATTGTTAATGAAATACACGTTCTCAGGAAGATCGTACTGTTCCAGCAGACACCAAGAGTGCATGAAATGTTTTACACTACCTCAATGTTCAACCGTTTTCATGTCTGTTTGTCACAAACTGCATGTGCACAGGTCGGTGCATCTCCAATGAGTCTGTCTCGCAGGTGCATTTGCCACCGCAGCCCTTTTGTTCTCTCGTATGATCCACAGTTGACCAATTCCCTGGATGCTTTGGAGGCAAGTGGTTGACAGATCCATACAGGAAGCTATGAGTGGCTCTCCTTGGCCAGCGTCCAGCCCTATCCCTCTGGAGACGGTGTTTGTTTGTCAGGCTAGTTCAGAGGTGGTCCAGATTGCCGCCTGGTGGGCAACAAGCTTTGAGACCTCCACAAAAGCATCAAGCGTTAGAGCACATATAACCGCAGAAAATGGGTAAAGCCTTCTTCCAGAAGTTGTGAGATGGAACTACGTAACTGTAGACAGAGTTCCCCCATGTGCCGCTAGGCATCCATATGTCTGCTACTGGGCATATGGTATGTAGGTAATGCAACTTGATAATCACGGTGGCTATTGTATCATTATGTATGTTGCGAGACAAACATGTGGCACAGCTGTTCTATAAGGCATCCTTCAAGCGAAGCAACACTCCTTGTCAGATGTGGGGGGAGGGAAGGGATTCACTGCTTGATATCTTGTCACAAAGGAATGGAAAGACCTCTCACTTCTTAGCTGTGTTACACTCAAAAGTCTTGTCAGTTTCCAGGAACTTTGTTGTGACTGGCAGTCCTCCTCCTCCTAATACCTATGTCTATTTTCTCGCTCGTGTTTTCTTTGATGCTGTTCTTAAGGTAGATGTTCCAGACGACATCAGCTCTCATAATGCCATAATGTAAACCTGGGAGAAAAGATCAAATTCAGTCTTCAAACTTGAGATCTTATTACCTAGCTTCGTTTTGAGCTTAAGCGTTTGACACCTTAAAAAAAAAATCGCAGGGTGTTCTTGTATGTATAGAACGGGAGCAGTCTATCAGCTCTGACTATTGTTAGTTGTTATGATGACCTACACTGTGAAGATTGCTGGCCTACTGGCTCACCAAGGACAGTGTGTGTGACCAATGTCAATGATTCTGGAGCGTCTTCCAGGAAAGGACTGCCTATGTCTCTGATGGTCTGCACCAGACTCAAAGTTTGGTGTTTAGATTCTTTAATCGACAGGCTTGCTTCTTGGTAGTTATGCTTTTCATTTGTTTCAGAAAAAAAAAATATTCCTTAAATACCTTAAGCAGGAATAGGGCATAGTTGCTGAGGCCAAGAGCTGGTATTCACTCTTTGAAGGCTGACGGGTTTTGTATAAGTTCTACTGCATCCTCAAGCCTCTTCATCGTGTCATTATTTCATTCATGGGGTATGTCTGAGAGTCGTTTGGTAGTTTTGGAAACATACCAATGGCGACACTACTCAAATTCCTCCAAATAGGAGGAGGTAAACTTTTCTTATCATGAATGTGAGCTGGGATCCAACGAGCAAATATTCTGGCGATCGAGTCCAAAGAGCCATCAAACCAGAGCCTTCAATAATTCCGCAAGGAGGGAAATGTTTCCTTTCTGACGGACATTTTCAGAGTAGAAGACACGTAGTGTTGATGACATTCTAAACGAAGTGAGACATCGAACTGAAACCAATATGACATGAAGATAACGTACCATTGCAAGACCCACAACATCTCTCGTACAGTCACACTTTAAAACTTTTTGCTATAGTCACTGATGAACGACAAGAACTGCCCTCTTTCCATCACATTGCTCCCGGGCTAACCCAATGCATCAAGTAAAAACGGTGGTGGAACTCCTACCACATCGCATGGATGTGAACACTATGTGGTTAACAGGTTTAGTAGCGTACCTAACACGCCGTCTGGGTTCAAGGGGAATTCAGGTAAGGTAAGTCTACTTTCTCTTGTGGGTACAGGAAGGACTGGGATACACTGGGATGAACTGGGTGGAGAGAACCCATTACTGGCACACGGGAGCTGCTGCTCCTGCCGCTGTGACCGTTCATGGTGTTAATGAAGGAGGTACTGAGGGGAGGTCACAGTAAAGGTGTGTGTGCTAAAAGAGGCTAATCCAAGAAGATATATATATATATATATATATATATATATATATATATATATATATATATATATATATATATATATATATTTTTTTTTTTTTTTTCGCTGTCTCCCGCGTTTGCGAGGTAGCGCAAGGAAACAGACGAAAGAAATAGCCCGACCCACCCCCATACACATGTATATACATACGTCCACACACGCAAATATGCATACCTACACAGCTTTCCATGGTTTACCCCAGACGCTTCACATGCCCCGATTCAATCCACTGACAGCACGTCAACCCCGGTATACCACATCGCTCCAATTCACTCTATTCCTTGCCCTCCTTTCACCCTCCTGCATGTTCAGGCCCCGATCACACAAAATCTTTTTCACTCCATCTTTCCACCTCCAATTTGGTCTCCCTCTTCTCCTCGTTCCCTCCACCTCCGACACATATATCCTCTTGGTCAATCTTTCCTCACTCATTCTCTCCATGTGCCCAAACCATTTCAAAACACCCTCTTCTGCTCTCTCAACCACGCTCTTTTTATTTCCACACATCTCTCTTACCCTTACGTTACTTACTCGATCAAACCACCTCACACCACACATTGTCCTCAAACATCTCATTTCCAGCACATCCATCCTCCTGCGCACAACTCTCTCCATAGCCCACGCCTCGCAACCATACAACATTGTTGGAACCACTATTCCTTCAAACATACCCATTTTTGCTTTCCGAGATAATGTTCTCGACTTCCACACATTCTTCAAGGCTCCCAGAATTTTCGCCCCCTCCCCCACCCTATGATCCACTTCCGCTTCCATGGTTCCATCCGCTGCCAGATCCACTCCCAGATATCTAAAAACTTCACTTCCTCCATTTTTTCTCCATTCAAACTCACCTCCCAATTGACTTGACCCTCAACCCTACTGTACCTAATAACCTTGCTCTTATTCACATTTACTCTTAACTTTCTTCTTTCACACACTTTACCAAACTCAGTCACCAGCTTCTGCAGTTTCTCACATGAATCAGCCACCAGCGCTGTATCATCAGCGAACAACAACTGACTCACTTCCCAAGCTCTCTCATCCCCAACAGACTTCATACTTGCCCCTCTCTCCAAAACTCTTGCATTCACCTCCCTAACAACTCCATCCATAAACAAATTAAACAACCATGGAGACATCACACACCCCTGCCGCAAACCTACATTCACTGAGAACCAATCACTTTCCTCTCTTCCTACACGTACACATGCCTTACATCCTCGATAAAAACTTTTCACTGCTTCTAACAACTTGCCTCCCATACCATATATTCTTAATACCTTCCACTGAGCATCTCTATCAACTCTATCATATGCCTTCTCCAGATCTATAAATGCTACATACAAATCCATTTGCTTTTCTAAGTATTTCTCACATACATTCTTCAAAGCAAACACCTGATCCACACATCCTCTACCACTTCTGAAACCACACTGCTCTTCCCCAATCTGATGCTCTGTACATGCCTTCACCCTCTCAATCAATACCCTCCCATATAATTTACCAGGAATACTCAACAAACTTATACCTCTGTAATTTGAGCACTCACTCTTATCCCCTTTGCCTTTGTACAATGGCACTATGCACGCATTCCGCCAATCCTCAGGCACCTCACCGTGAGTCATACATACATTAAATAACCTTACCAACCAGTCAACAATACAGTCACCCCCTTTTTTAATAAATTCCACTGCAATACCATTCAAACCTGCTGCCTTGCCGGCTTTCATCTTCCGCAAATATATATATATATATATATATATATATATATATATATATATATATATATATATATATATATATATATATATATATATATATTATTTTTATTTTTTATTATACTTTGTCGCTGTCTCCCGCGTTTGCGAGGTAGCGCAAGGAAACAGACGAAAGAAATGGCCCAACCCCCCCCCCCCCCATACACATGTATATACATACGTCCACACACGCAAATATACATACCTACACAGCTTTCCATGGTTTACCCCAGACGCTTCACATGCCCCGATTCAATCCATATACATGGGTCATCAGGGGTCGAAAACAATCCAGGCAATCAAGTCAAATAAAGTTAGAAAAATACAAGGTGTCACGAGCGTAAAGTGCGTGTGCGAGTGGATGAACTACGAAAAGTAATTACTTATACTACTTGAAATTACCTTTTTGTACGGTGAAGGGAAAGGAGTTTTACAATCGTGGGGGCCTCATCTCTTGAACATTCTGTAATACCATACAGCTTTTTAGAACTCTTATATGCTGTCTACAGTTTAGTATCCTCCTTCAATTTATCCCATTCATCCATTACTCCTATGCTACAAAAGGTGCTCCTTCACATCCTTTCCAACATAGTCTTAAACCTCACGTCACCTTTGGGGTTATTCTGTCTCTGCATCTTTCGGAATTTTTTTTTGCACTATCTACATCATCAATCTGACTGAAAATCTCGAAGGCTGTGTGATCAGGACTCCTCTTACTTCTCTCTCTTCTGTGGTGAGCAAATTTTTTTAGGCCTGTCACTTTTCCTCGTCCCTTAGCTCTCCTCTCACTTAATGGTACCATTTTTTCGGTTGCCCGCCTCTGAACCTTTTCTAGAAGTTCCTTGCGCTTTGTTAAGTACGGTGACCAAACCTGAGAAACCCCAGTTAAGGTTGGGCATAATGTTGGATGAGGTACAGCCACCTGAATATTTCCTTCGCCAAATATTTGAATGCTAATTCACTCTTTGCCAACACAGAACTCGGCTCCTTTACTACTCTCCTAAGGTGGGACTCTGACGAGAGATCAGTAGCAATGTCTACTATCATGTCTCTTTCACAATTAGATGTCTGCATAAAGAACCATAATCAGGTCTCTTTCACTATGTTCCATGTTCTAATCTTTTACATCTGCTCGAGCTGAATATCATGAACTATGTAACAGACCAACTTTGCAGTCTATTTAGGTCCCCTCGATCCTTGCTTGCCGGCTTGTGAATACGTCATGGGTAGGAACGCTAAACGCTATACTCCAGGAAAGATAAAAAAAAAAAATTTCGATGTCATCTCCATGTCGTTTAGGTAATTGAGTTACAACTTTGAAGCAAATAAAAGTCTTGGATCCCGCTGCATAGCATGTCATTTGATTACGTCAGGAGAGTCAGGAGAGGTTATACATAGTGCTGATATAAATCCTGCGTCTGGCATGTTGAGAGTTGGATTGTAGCACAGTGAGAACTGTACTGTAGCATGTTTAGAATTATTAGTTCATGCTGAGAATTATATGATTCTGTGCGAGTGACCGCGTCTCAACATGGTTAGAAAATCACTGCAGAATAATGAAAATCATATTTGCATGCTGGTGTTACACTGCAGCATGTTGATGGATGTGTGAAAGCAGAGTTTCACATGATGATAACTGAGATGGTATTACTCCAGTCAATACAATAATACTATAAAGAATATCTTAATTAGGAACTCACCAGAAAAGTCTCCTGGATGCATCTATAAAGTGCCATGTAGAGATTGTGATAAGGTTTATGTAAGGCAGACTGGTAAGGATCTTTCTATTAAACTTAAGCAACATAAACATTGTATAAGAACAGGACAAGAATCAAATGCCTTGTTTAATCATGTTAAAAACTACGATCATTGTATTGACTGGAGTAATGCTATCTCAGTTATTAACTCTAGCTCCAGTACCAGTAATATCATTGAATCTTCTATTAAGAATTACACAAAGAATTATAATTATAGTATTAGTGAAGGTTTATACAAATTGGGTAGCTATATTGTTGATGAAATTTGTAAACAATTCCCCTTCTTGTCCACATAATAAGTTTATGATACGCTCATTGTCCGTCTTGGACAATCACGTGATTACCAAATGGCGTCCTAGCTACGTCCCTTCGTTGTATATCAGCTGACTTACATTTCTTTCTTGTATCTCCCCTGATGATGTGATTATTACACGAAAGTGCACTTGGGAACATATCGTGTTTTATTTTCCCCGTGGACTCATAGGAAAATATTTGACCACTCGCAAAATTGTGATCCTTTCCAATATACAAATATATATATAAGAAAGAAATGATGGAACGTTTCATCGTCACAGACCTGATTAAAAACACACAATTAACATTAATACTCGTGACTGGATGAAGGGCTAATTCAATCTGTCAATTTAACCTCGCCAGGATTAAAAATAATGCGTCCGACCCTGGGACACAGAATACTCATTTCATGTTGACGTAAGGTCTTTGTATTCCTCTGACTTTGTGGTCACACAGCTGTCCTACCCATCCCTGTTGACAGCTGGACCGATACATTTGTCTTTGTGGTCACACAGCTGTCCTACCCATCCCTGTTGACAGCTGGACCGATACATTTGTCTTTGTGGTCACACAGCTGTCCTACCCATCCCTGTTGACAGCTGGACCGATACATTTGTCTTTGTGGTCACACAGCTGTCCTACCCATCCCTGTTGACAGCTGGACCGATACATTTGTCTCTCTGTGTTGTATTGACATTCGTTACGATGCTGTTTTTCAAGGGTGATCATTTGCACACTATGGCTGTAAGTGTGGTAAGTATATCATTACAACGTCGATGGCGTTAGTATTATGTCACTACAGTCTATAGCTGTGAGTAAAGTGATTTAATCACTTTTTTGCCTTATAAGTGTTGCTGCTAAGTCTCGAACATGTGAGATTTAAGTATGGCAAGTACTTTACTTAAATATCTGTGATGTTAATACTTATATCGCCACAACTTTGGCGTTAAAATCGATACTGTTTTGTTAACAAAGACTTCATTTGTATCTATGGTAACAATGTCACTGGAACACCACTTGTGTTAGATACGACGTATGTGAAACTTTCCACTCTCCAGATGTGAGTGTAACATCATCATCATCATATTATAAACATCTAACCGGAGTTTGCTACTTAAATGTGGTATCCACTTCTTAGGTGGGTTTCATTTATATAGCAACCACTTGTTAGGTGGGTTTCTATACATCTATAGCCTCCAGTCATAAGTATCTCTACCAATACTGTGTCTATATATTTATATATATATATATATATATATATATATATATATATATATATATATATATATATATATATATATATATATATTGGAAAGGATCACAATTTTGCGCGCGATCAAGATATTCCTATGAGTCCACGGGGAAAATGAAACACGAAAAGATCCCAAGTGCACTTTCGTGTAATAATCACATCATCAGGGGAGACACAAGAGAGAAATATAACAGTCAGTTGTTATACATCGAAGAGACGAAGCTAGGACGCCATTTGGTAAACATGTGACTGTCCAATCAGGAAGCTTTTCCATACAGTTCATTCTTATGCGGGTTTTCATTCAGGGTTTCTCATATATATATTCATATATATATATATATATATATATATATATATATATATATATATATATATATATATATATATATATATATATATATATATCCTGCAGGTAATACCCTTTGCAGAGAGAGAGAGAGAGAGAGAGAGAGAGAGAGAGAGAGAGAGAGAGAGAGATAGAGGCGTCTGTCATAATATACTCTATTTCTGTTCATTCATTCATCTTTCCTAGTGACGATAAATATCCACCTTGCTCTTTCAGAGGCTTGAAAACAATTCTGTGGGAGAGTTCAGTCAAATCGATCCCTCTGTATCTCCTCTCCTCTTTATCAACAGCCATCAAATTTCTCGTAGACTGTCTATCTAAATTCGACACTTCGTCCCTAGAAAATATACGTTAACACTTTAGAAATCAGTTTGAGGACGCTCCTAACTCTAGGAAATAGCACGTTCCCAGTTCCATTCCTCCGAAATGCAAAGATCATCTCATCCTACCCCGCATATTGCTTGCCTGCAATTCTTGCTCTCTTGACAAGAGCCTAGAGACAATTTGGTTTGGAGATAGTCTCGCGTTGAATGTCTCTCTGGGTGCTGCTGCTGCTGTTGCTGCTGCTGCCAGCCTCATCCTTGGGGAAAAAAGTTTGAGGACATTAGGAGGATGCAAAATAGAGCCGTCTGTGGTGCGCCTGACCTCTCCCCTAGACGCCAAATAAATCTGTGCTGGGGGCGTCTGTCTGAGGTGGCACTATCGCTTTGCCGTCCACTATTAGGTTTCTGTCTGGGATGGCAGCTTCCCTTCCTGTCTACTGTGGGGTTTCTGATGCCCTTTATCTTCGACGGCATCTCCCCTACCGTCCAGTGAGAGGTGTTTGGTGCCCTCTGTCGGGGACAGAAGCTCCCCTACCGTCCAATGTGATGTGTCTTGTGCCCTCTCTCCGGGACAGCAGCTCCCATCCCGTCCAATGTGTCTGGTACCCTCTGTCCGAGACAGCAGCTCCCCTCCCGTCCAGTGTGAAGTTTCCAGTGCCTTCCCTTCGGAACGGAGCCTCATAATTTCCATTTTGTTTTCTCCAGCAGTAATGGACTC